>NC_091190.1:25396854-25404354 GCF_040958095.1 Procambarus clarkii | reverse complement strand
ATTTCTGGTGTCAGGCTCGAACAGCAAAACTAAAAAAAGACCGAGCTATTGTTCTCGATATTTTTCTGCGAGTGAACATTGTTGCAGAATTAGACAAAAAACAGGGTGCTCTCCATACGTTTGCTATTGATGATTGGAAAGATATTTTTTCAGTGTTCACGACCTCTGTAGCCTATAAACGGCTGGGGCAGTTTTTGTCAAATTGCGCAAAGCCTAACTACACACAGCCAGTACTTTCCTGTAGCCACTCTAGTTTGAAATATATAACTGTGCAGCCTAGCTAGAAATTTACTAATCCCAGCAACCCACCTAATCTATCGAGGCCGGGGCATACAAAACGTCAGTATGACGGTGCTTTATGTATATGTATTACGTCGCATTCTTAACGGATTGGTCTATTTCTATATAAATGCTACGTTTTGGGTGTCCAGGGAAGCTTCAGAGTTACAGACACGATAAAATGGTGGATAAAGTGAAAAGAAAAAAGGATTGAAGGATAATCTAGTTAAAAATATTTCTGATAAAGGGTTTATTTTTATGCAATTAGTAACTGGAATGGTTCCCCTTGTTATTCGTCCCTCGTGTGTTTATGTATACTAATAGGCTCGTGTACGTGACTCACGAGCCTCGTGTACGTGACACACGAGCCTCGTGTACGTGACACACGAGCCTCGTGTACGTGTCATGAGCCTCGTGGATTGGCGTAATACGCAAACAAATATTTAAGATACAAAATAAAGTGAATATTGTGTCCTAATTTTGTCGTACTTGATTAACTTGTTTATTTTTTCCCCACTGTAAATAAAAATAAATCTAAAACCTGTCTTCCAGTGTGTGTGAAATAAATCTTTTCACTAAAGACCTTAAAATATATAATGCGTCAATCAAAAAAAAAAAAAACTGGCACAGAGCTTTTTTGCCCTAGACACGAAAAGCCAAGCTTACCTTGATCTGCTTGAAACAAATTGAAAAGAATCTAATTTTCCTCTCTCTCTCTCTCACTCAAAATCTTGAAAATACCTTGAAAATACCAGACCTTCTAAGTGTATATAACTATATGCAGGCGATGAGTCACAATAACGTGGCTGAAGTATGTTGACCAGACCACACACTAGAAGGTGAAGGGATGACGACGTTTCGGTCCGTCCTGGACCATTCTCGACTTGACACAATCGACCTGCATTTGTCAACATGAAACTGACTGCCTGCCTTTGTCCACTGCACATGCCTCAGTTCTCTTCTGGCAACACTGATCTTTCCTAATTCATTTCGACCCCTATTTTTGCATCGATGACAAATTTGCAGATTTTACTGTTCAATTCTGTGTGTAAATAGTTTAAATAAAGTAAAATAGTACTGTAGAGTAAAATAGTATAGAACTGTAAAGTAAAATATATAGTACTGGCTTCGCGCTCTCAATTGATAATTACCTTAAATTGGAAATAAGTAAAACTCAGGAGTGTAGGGACCTTCCCCGAGCAGAGAAGGGTGATGACGCGAAATTTTTGCAGGGTGCATAATTAGAGAGCTGAGGGGAGATGGTCTCATTAGTGGATGCAGCTCCTCCAAAACCCAGGGCCAGTATTTATCAAGCATTAAGCTATCTACTTACGAAACCTGTACATCTTTCTTCAATCACGGAGGCTTTTGTTTATATTTATTAAAATGTTTATTGGCTTGGAAAGCTCGTGGTACTTCGGAGTTCAAGAACTGCTTAATAATTGTAAGCAAGGCCGCCATGACTGACGAAAGATGTATAGGTTTCGTAAGTGGTTGTGTAAATGCTTGATGAATCCTAATCTGGGTAATCTTCTCTACATTTAGAGACTAGCGAGAGATAAGAATGTAATGGTGAGGATGTAGGGCTGTCAACTCATCACTTGCTAGTAACATAAACATTTGTAATACAGGTGTCATGTAGGGGTCAGTGAGCCACTAATTACGGGGGAATACACACACACACACACACACACACACACACACACACACACACACACACACACACACACACACACACACACACACACACACACACTCAAGAGTCAGAGAGAGAGAAAGACTTGGGGGTTGATATCACGCCAGACCTGTCTCCTGCAGCACATCTCAAGCGGATAACATCAGCGGCATATGCCAGGCTGGCCAACATACGAACGGCATTCAGAAATTTGTGTAAAGAATCATTCAGAACTTTGTATACCACATATGTCAGACCAATCCTGGAGTATGCGGCTCCAGCATGGAGTCCATATCTAGTCAAGCATAAGACTAAACTGGAAAAGGTTCAAAGGTTTGCCACCAGACTAGTACCCGAGCTGAGAGGTATGAGCTACGAGGAGAGACTACGGGAATTGAACCTCACTTCGTTGGAAGACAGAAGAGTTAGGGGGGACATGATCACCACATTCAAGATTCTCAAGGGAATCGACAGGGTTGATAAAGACAGGCTATTTAACACAAGAGACACACGCACTAGGGGACACAGGTGGAAACTGAGTGCCCAAATGAGCCACAGAGATATTAGAAAGAACTTTTTTAGTGTCAGAGTGGTTGACAAATGGAATGCATTAGGGGGTGATGTGGTGGAGGCTGACTCCATACAGTTTCAAGTGTAGATATGATAGATCCCAATAGGCTCAGGAACCTGTACACCTGTTGATTGACGGTTGAGAGGCGGGACCAAAGAGCCAGAGCTCAACCCACGCAAGCACAACTAGGTGAGTACACACACACACACAGAGAGAGAGAGAGAGAGAGAGAGAGAGAGAGAGAGAGAGAGAGAGAGAGAGAGAGAGAGAGAGAGAGAGAGAGAGAGAGAGAGAGAGAGAGAGAGAGAGAGAGACAGGGAGACAGGGAGACAGGGAGACAGGGAGACAGAGAGAGAGAGAGAGAGAGAGAGAGAGAGAGAGAGAGAGAGAGAGAGAGAGAGAGAGAGAGAGAGAGAGAGAGAGAGAGAGAGACAGGGAGACAGAGAGAGAGAGAGAGAGAGAGAGAGAGAGAGAGAGAGAGAGAGAGAGAGAGAGAGAGAGAGAGAGAGAGAGAGAGAGAGAGAGAGAGAGAGAGAGAGACAGGGAGACAGGGAGACAGGGAGACAGAGACAGAGAGACAGAGAGACAGAGAGAGAGAGAGAGAGAGAGAGAGAGAGAGACAGAGAGAGAGAGAGACAGGGAGACAGGGAGACAGAGACAGAGAGAGAGAGAGAGAGAGAGAGAGAGAGAGAGAGAGAGAGAGAGAGAGAGAGAGAGAGAGAGAGAGAGAGAGAGAGAGTCAGATATAATAGAGAAAGAAACCTTTTTACATGTAAATAATTTATGATTATTTCTATCAACAATTATTATTTTATCTTGTATACTAACATTAAAAGTTCACAGATTTTTAAAACGAACGCAAAATGTCCGTCGGCATCAACTTGCAACTAACAATGGAATGACTTTTATATAACAGACAAACGCCTGCAAGTGAGAGGGGCGCAAGCCACAGTGTACAGGGGGAGGCCGGGGCCTGGTCGACAGTCATGGATCTTGTATACAAAATACATTATTTGATCCCGGTCAAGGGCCATACTCTGTGAACTCCCAAGACGGGTTTCCCCAGTCCGAGAGGAGGTGGTGTTGTCTGTCAGTGAGTATATACCTGCAATGTTGTCTGCCCGTGAGTATATACCTGCAATGTTGTCTGCCAGTGAGTATATACCTGCAATGTTGTCTGCCAGTGAGTATATACCTGCAATGTTGTCTGCCAGTGAGTATATACCTGCAATGTTGTCTGCCAGTGAGTATATACCTGCAATGTTGTCTGCCAGTGAGTATATACCTGCAATGTTGTCTGCCAGTGAGTATATACCTGCAATGTTGTCTGCCAGTGAGTATATACCTGCAATGTTGTCTGCCAGTGAGTATATACCTGCAATGTTGTCTGCCAGTGAGTATATACCTGCAATGTTGTCTGCCAGTGAGTATATACCTGCAATGTTGTCTGCCAGTGAGTATATACCTGCAATGTTGTCTGCCAGTGAGTATATACCTGCAATGTTGTCTGCCAGTGAGTATATACCTGCAATGTTGTCTGCCAGTGAGTATATACCTGCAATGTTGTCTGCCAGTGAGTATATACCTGCAATGTTGTCTGCCAGTGAGTATATACCTGCAATGTTGTCTGCCAGTGAGTATATACCTGCAATGTTGTCTGCCAGTGAGTATATACCTGCAATGTTGTCTGCCAGTGAGTATATACCTGCAATGTTGTCTGCCAGTGAGTATATACCTGCAATGTTGTCTGCCAGTGAGTATATACCTGCAATGTTGTCTGCCAGTGAGTATATACCTGCAATGTTGTCTGCCAGTGAGTATATACCTGCAATGTTGTCTGCCAGTGAGTATATACCTGCAATGTGGCCAGACTTGTCTTTGTGAATGTATTTACTTTTCGTGCCTGTAGAATCGAGGTATTAGCTCTTGGACCCCAGCCTTTATAGATGTCGGTTGTCTAACGTATTGACTTTCGACCTCATTTTTCTCTCATATCTACTACTACGTACATTTCGAACACATGCATCCCCATGATGCAGCCCGTACCAGCTGTCTAACTTTCAGGTACCTATTTACTGCTGGGTGAACAGGTGCAGCAGGTGTACTTTCATCAGAGGTAGGCCGAGGACCCCATAGATAGGTGAAAGGGTACGGACACGCGCACACACGGTGTATGAGCCGGTGGCCGAGCGGACAACACGCTGGGCACGTGATCCTGTGGTCCCGGGTTCGATCCCGGGCGCCGGCGAGAAACGATGGGCAGAGTTTCTTTCACCCTATGCCCCTGTTATCTAGCAGTAAATAGGTACCTGGGAGTTAGTTAGCTGTCACGGGCTGCTTCCTGGTGAGTGTACTCACCTAGTTGTACTCACCTAGTTGTGTTTGCGGGGGTTGAGCTCTGGCTCTTTTGTCCCGCCATTCAACTGTCAATCAACTGGTGTACAGATTCCTTAGCTTATTGGGCTCTATCATATCTAAATTTGAAACTGTGTATGGAGTCAGCCTCCACCACAACACTACTTAATGCATTCCATTTATTAACTACCCTGACACTGAAAAAAATCTTTCTAACGTCTCTGTGGCTCATCTGGGTACTAAGTTTCCACCTGTGTCCCCTTGTTCGTGTTCCACCCGCGCTAAAGAGTTTGTCTTTGTCCACCTTGTCAATTCCCCTGAGAATTTTGTAGGTGGTTATCATGTCTCCCCTTACTCTTCTGTTTTCCAGGGTTGTGAGGTTCAGCTCCCTGAAAGTGTGAGAGTGTGAGTGTGTGTGTGTGTGTGTGTGTGTGTGTGTGTGTGTGTGTGTGTGTGTGTGTGTGTGTGTGTGTGTGTGTGTGTGTGTGTAGTGTGGGAAAAAATAGTAGTAGTAATAGAAACAGTTGATTGACAGTTGAGAGGCGGGCCGAAAGAGCAGAGCTCAATCCCCGCAAGCACAACTAGACGAATACACACACACACACACACACACACACACACACACACACACACACACACACACACACACACAGACACACACAACTAGCTATCTACGTGATCGTATACCTGTAAACACCTTAATTTTAATAATAAAGAAAAGGTGACAGGTGTTTGTACTCCACTCCTTCCCACTGGCAAGCAGCTGCAGCAAGGATTAACACTGAAAAAACTCTCCCTCAGAAAATGAAAAACGCCAACGTTTTGGACCGTTCTGGACAGAAACGCTGTCGTTTATTTTGTTTTTTGATGCGTGGTTTGAAGATCATATTTGTTCCCTGCAGATCATGGTGCCGGTCGGCCGAGCGGACAGCACGCTGGACTTGTGATCCTGTGGTCCTGGGTTCGATCCCAGGCGCCGGCGAGAAACAATGGGCAAAGTTTCTTTCACCCTATGCCCCTGTTACCTAGCAGTAAAATAGGTACCTGGGTGTTAGTCAGCTGTCACGGGCTGCTTCCTGGGGGTGGAGGCCTGGTCTAGGACCGGGCCGCGGGGACACTAAAAAGCCCCGAAATCATCTCAAGATAACGTTACTGTGACTCATCCTCTGCTACTCTCCATCAATCCCCTTCCGTTCCCCCTCCCCCTCCTCGCCCCTACACACACTCCAGGCTTCGCGTCCCGGGAAAGATCTCTCCCTCCAACAATCACTCCCACCAAACAATCCTCCAACCCCCCAACCCCCTCCCCGCCAACCTCCAGCATATAAGACGCACCAGCGAGGGAGGAAAAGCTCAGTAAGTCTCCACTCTCGCTCGCGGCAACCTCCTAATACACAGAACCATGCTTCTTAAGGTCCTTCATACCCCCGCTTTTCAGCATTAATCTTGCTATATGCCTTTGTAGTACTGAGCTACCCTAACGCCACGAACTCAGTAGATCACATTCAAATTTTGAAATATTTAATTACTCTTTTATATTCTAATGTTAATATCATTTGGTGGAAGTCAATATAAATTCTATGTTACGTACTTCATCTTCTTTAGTTACTTGTTAAGAGCTTCATATTTAATTATATTACAGATGCAAACATATTAAAATTACATATTATGTATTTACAATATTCACTTATTTACAATTTAATACTTATACTGCTTTCTCTGGGGGGTGTAGATGATGGTAGTGGCAATGGTGGCGGCGATGGTGGTAGTGCAGGTGCAGCCAAGTCCTGGGTACCACCAACCTGTCTACTACCCGGTATGGTACTCTCTCTTGCCCGCTCTGGTATTATTGGTAGATATTATTCAGTACGGTATTCTTGCTATCTATTATTTGGTACGATATTCTTGCTGTAAATATAAACATTACGTTGTATGGTATTCTTGCTGTAACTATTGCCCGGTATGGTATTCATGGTATGTTAATACACTCTCGGTACGTTATTCCGGGCATAAATCTGTATGATACAGTTGCTGTATTTTCCGGTATGATACACATACTCATGTACGAAACCAGTATTTCTCGAGTGGATAATATCATGGTTTCTTTTAAATAAGAGATACTAATCTTAAACAAAATTATCATTGATGATGAAGTTGATGATACAGTAACCGAGGCGGTAGTTGTAGGGATACAACGATTCACTCACCATGTCTAAGATGCAGCTAGTCTCGTTTTCTGTTGGGAAGAGGCAGGCCCAACTCCGTGATCTAATCTACCCAGATCAACAGGGGACCTCGTAGCCTGGTGGATAGCGCGCAGGACTCGTAATTATGTGGCGCGGGTTCGATTCCCGCATGAGGCAGAAACAAATGGGCAAAAGTTTCTTTCACCCTGAATGCCCCTGTTACCTAGCAGTAAATAGGTACCTGTGTGTTAGTCAGCTGTCACGGGCTGCTTCCTGGGGGTGGAGGCCTGGTCAAGGACCGGGCCGCGGGGACACTAAAAAAAAAAGCCCCGAAATCATCTCAAGATAACCTCAAGATATACCCATAAACGATGGTAATTATAGCTTATATATGGTATATTCAGCGGTCGATTTATCAAGTTTGTATACATCTA
>NC_091190.1:25384354-25391854 GCF_040958095.1 Procambarus clarkii | reverse complement strand
TATTTTTTCCAGGCACTGGTTCAGATTTGCATTTTCTAGTTGTTCTTCCCAGCTTATTTCTGTGAGGTCTTTGTTTATTTGCTCCCAGTTTATCTGTTTATTGTTGAAATTGAATTTGTTGAATTCTCCTCCCCTGGGGCATGGGACTGGTTGTGTAGGTCTACTCCTCATGCGTGTCAGAACTTCAATTAAGTTGTGATCTGAGTAACAGGTATTTCTAATCATTATGTTCCTGATCAATTCATCGTTATTAGTGAAAATGAGGTCCAGCGTGTTTTCTTTTCTAGTTGGTTCTACTATTTGCTGGTTTAAGGCAAACCTGTCGCACATCCGTTGTAGGTCATTTGCAAGTGCCTGTTCATTTAGGCTACTTCCTGGTATTCTTTCTGATATAGCTGTATTAGCCAGGGTCTTCCATTTCAGGTGCCGTAGGTTGAAGTCCCCAAGCAGGATGATGTTTGGGGCTGGATTTGTGAGGTTTTCTAAACTGTGTTCTATTTTCACACACACACACACACACACACACACACACACACACACACACACACACACACACACACACACACACACACACAGCGAACTAATAACGACCATAAACGGAAAACCTTACATTCAGAAAATACGTTCACGAAACTTGCTCCGTGTGCTTCCTCGTGTATATTAAACAGTTCTAAAAACATTTCTCTTTACAATAACACTCAACCAACCCCATTATGCTGGTCAAGACCATCCTGCAAGACTGTAGTGCAACACTGTAGTGCAACACTGTAGTATCCTTGGAGGAAGAGGAGGCAATATTTCACATTCTCAAGGACTCTTGGAATAAGAAGCGCTCGTGTACCAAGCATTCTGATATACTCCAATACGCATCCTTATCCTCAACGCAAACGGATATTTACTATTTCCCTTTACTCTCCTTCTCCTTCCCTTTCATGCTTCGCCTTTCATCGTTTCTCTCTCTCTCCACATTTGCTAAGAGAGGGGGAGAGAAGGGGAGAGAGAGAGAGAGAGAGAGGGGGAGAGAGAGAGAAGGGGAGAGAGAGAGAGAAGGGGAGAGAGAGAGAGAAGGGGAGAGAGAGAGAGAAGGGGAGAGAGAGAGAGAAGGGGAGAGAGAGAGAGAAGGGGAGAGAGAGAGAGAAGGGGAGAGAGAGAGAGAAGGGGAGAGAGAGAGAGAAGGGGAGAGAGAGAGAGAAGGGGAGAGAGAGAGAAGGGGAGAGAGTGAAAGGGGAGGGGGGAGGAATGAGAAGAATATAACCATGAAAGAGAAAATGAACCTACATGCAAGTGACAATAACAAGAAACACAGCCCCCAGACAGCCTTTACACCACCGTGCACGGAGGGAAACAATGAAACTGGAAGCTCCAGTACAGGGAGCAGGGGACGGCGCCCTCAGCCACCCAGCGCAGCAATAACACCACCTAATGTCCAACCAAGAGATCCAATAAAAGAAAAGGAGCTGTTTTCTCTTGTGTTGCCTGTTCCCTTGCTCTCTTGGACTGACAGCTCTCTTGGACTCTTGTGTATAAGACGCCTGCCTGCCTGCCGAGAAAGTGTCCATTAAGTTGCCTGTTCTCTGTATTTGCCACTCTGTAAACAACATAGTTTTTTCGTAACCAGAAACGTACGAACCCTATCAACCCACCTAACAAATCGAGGCCCAGGCACAGACGTCAATATTTCATTGTTACTAATTCGTCGCATTTTTAACCGTTAACTGAAAAGCTGTTGGATCTGCTCTTGCAAAGAATTCAATGTGAATGACTATTAAGTCTTGCTGTGCAAGTTCGCAAATACACGACCTTTGTAACGTTTAGAAACAAAAAACCCGTAAAGTTCACCGACAATACTTGTTCAGAAATTGAGTTCAGAAATCCCTCCTTTGTTCAAACCAGAGACACCCCGAGCAACACAAAGAAAAAGAAAATTAAGAAACTATTTGTTCTTGCAAAATACATATACACACACACACACACACACACACACACACACACACACACACACACACACACACACACACACACACACACACTCACACACACACACACACACACACACACACACACACACACACACACACACACACTCACACACACATTCTCGCCCTAAAGAACATGTAAGTGTTTGAAAAACTAATAATATTTTCTCGTGGGATCCGTTCTTTGACAGTATGACACTACCATCAGTACTTGTGAAACATAACCCCGTCACTTTACACCACCAAGTAGACGGAAGGTTAACCCCGTCACTCTACACCACCAAGTAGACGGAAGGTTAACCCCGTCACTCTACACCACCAAGTAGATGCAAGGTTAACCCCGTCACTCTACACCACCAAGTAGACGCAAGGTTAACCCCGTCACTCTACACCACCAAGTAGACGGAAGGTTAACCTCGTCACTCTAAACCACCAAGTAGACGCAAGGTTAACCCCGTCACTCTACACCACCAAGTAGACGCAAGGTTAACCCCGTCACTCTACACCACCATGTAGACGCAAGGTTAACCCCGTCACTCTACACCACCAAGTAGACGCAAGGTTAACCCCGTCACTCTACACCACCAAGTAGACGCAAGGTTAACCCCGTCACTCTACACCACCAAGTAGACGCAAGGTTAACCCCGTCACTCTACACCACCAAGTAGACGCAAGGTTGAACAGGCCTCCACTAACCTGGAGGTCTGGTCAGAGACCAGGCCGCGGGTGCATTGCTTCTCGGAACAAGCTCAGCGTAAAGTGGCCAAAATTGGAGTTTACTCGGAAAACATGATACCAATATTCCCCCATCCGGTACTCACCTCGTTGCTGGACATTCTCGTGGTCAGAACAACACCGAACACTCACCTGAAACAAAAAACAATTATATTAAAAATACCAATTAATGACAAAAATTGGCAGAAAATTGTGAATAAGGATGACTTTATTGAATCAAAGTAAATTATTGTTTCTTGGTGGTGGTGTCACATCATTGGGCATGGTATTGTTCTCGAGAGCACGGTACACCCTGGTACCTGCACCACCACCACAGTACACCCTGGTACCTGCAGCACCACCACAGTACACCCTGGTACCTGTACCACCACCACAGTACACCCTGGTACCTGTACCACCACCACAGTACACCCTGGTACCTGCAGCACAAATATGCACAATATGCTAATATGTAATAATATTAATTTATATTTGAGAAAATTCCTGTCTTGAATAAACAGCATGCCGGAACAACCGTGAACATCTTCAAGAGGAAACTAGACTGTTTTCTAAAAGACGTTCCGGACCAACCGGGCTGTGGTGGGTATGTGGGGCTGCGGGCCGCTCCAAGCAACAGCCTGGTGGACCAAACTCTCACAAGTCAAGCCTGGCCTCGGGCCGGGCTTGTGGAGTAGAAGAACTCCCAGAACCCCATCAACCAAAATCAACCAGGTAACATGATAAAATTGCTGAATGCGTCTTTGGGGGTAGACCGCTGGATGGAATGGACTTTGTCTGTGAACGGGTTTGGCACTGACACCAGTGAAAATTGTATTTCGCATAGTTTCGAACGAAGGTAGAGTTAGAAACTTAATAACACCATTATTATAGTGTTTGGACTAAGCTGGGGCCAGATTCACGAAGCAGTTACGCAAGCACTTACGAACCTGTACATCTTTTCTCAATCTTTTGTGGCCTTGTTTACAATTATTAAACAGTTATTGAGCTCCGACGCACCAGGAGGCTGTTTATAACAATAACAACAGTTGATTGGGAACTTTTCAGGTTTGTAAATTATTTAATAAATCTAACCAAAGCTGTCAAAGATTGAGGAAAGATGTACACGTTCGAAAGTGCTTGCGTAACTGCTTCGAGAATCCGGCCCCAGGTACACAGAAATCTAAAAACTTACATTTCTGGCCAAAGAGAAACATTTAACTTAGAATTGGAAAGGTGTTGCATATTGGGTAAACCAAGTGTGTCTTGTGCGTCGGCTTGTAACACTTCATCATCACACATTGTCCACAGCCACCAAGCCTCGACAAAGACAATATCTCCATTATTTATCCTTACCCATGACCAATGTCAGAAAAACATGTGACGTAACGGGTCGCTGGCTGCCTGGTGACACGTGCGTCACGAGGGGTGGGGGGTGGGGGCGAGGGTTCGAGTTGGTGTATGAGTAGGTGGTTTGGTGTGGGTACTCACCTAGTTGTGCTTGCGGGGGTTGAGCTTCGGCTCTTTGGTCCCGTCTCCCAACCGTCAACTGGTTTACAGATTCCTGAGCCTATTGGGATCTATCATATCTACACTTGAAACGGTGTATGCAGTCAGCCTCCACCACATCACTGCCTAATGCATTCCATTTATTAACTACTCTGACACTAACAAAATCGTTTCCAATGATTTTATGGCTCATTTGGTCACTCAATTTCCACCTGTGTCCCCTAGTGCGTATGCCCCTTGTGCTAAATAAACTTTCTCTACCCTAGCAATTCCTTTGAGAATCTCGTAAGTGGTAATCATGTCCCCCTCCCCCCCCCCCCCCCCCTAACTCTCCTGTGCATGTGCGTGCGTGCGCCAGACACCGGTGGAAGCTGGAAATGTAAATGTCAAAGAAATGTAATGAAATACCTGGGCGGGTGATCGGTCAACAGGTGGAATGCGCTAAAAGATCAAATTTTGATCATCAAACTTTCTCTTGAGATTTGAGACAAATCTCTCTTGAGAAAGAGACAAATCTTTCTCTTGAGACAATGCAGCAAGATTTCTCTTGAACCCGAAAAGTGCTATAATCACTAAGATGAAATAAAACACAAAACAATTGTGTTTTGGTAAATTGTTGATTAATGGAACAAAGTACCGGGTATTAGGCACGGGATCACTGGATTGTTTCAAACGTAGATTACGCTTATATATGAATGAGCTTGGGAGAATATACATAGGAGCTGCCTCAGATGGGCCAATAGGCCTCTTGCAGGTCCCTCTGTTCGAGTGGTCTTATGTAAACCCCTGATAATTCCCACGTCTGAGCTACGGTATAATACCTGACATAATAAATCATAACTTTCTACTATTAGGAGTAAAAACGTGAGCGAGTTGCATCATCCTCGATATCAACTTTTCATATTTAAAAAAAAAAATAATAAGTTACTCCAGTACCGCATTCCGGGAGATTTCAGTCACAGGTTATCGTTGTTTTTCTTGAAAGATAACCTCTTTCACTTTTACTGCTGCTGTTCTCGCTGTTAGTGTGGGAATCACTCATTAATATATTGATCATTTTTTTCAAGTAATGTATCTGAAGAAATGTTATTGTTCTTGTTCACTTTTTTTTTTTTTGCAGCTGGCACAGAGGAGAAAGGTGTTCGTGCATTACCTGCCTATTGTATTTCCCTGTATTATGACTATTGTATTTCCCTGTATTACATGTGATTAATTTTATAACCGGATTTATTAGTTTTCATACCAGTTATGTAGTACTCACACTTTGTTAATTATTGCACAATTAGCTGATTATTGAATTAATTAGCTCATTAATCTTGCGTCAATTTGTCTAAACCATTACGCAGAAATGTGTGGAATTATTTTGAAATAATCCAACCAACATGTATGACGTGTAAAGTTCGAGATTCGGTCCGTTCCTGGACCCTCATCAAGTTGTAAGTTAGTGAGGGTCCAGCACGAACCGAGTCGTGGTCCGTGAGTGTTGGGTTTTTGTTTCCAGCCCCGTTATTGTGACAGTCTCTGCATCTTGCGCGAATTTGCGTATTCGACATGTGTCAATTATATTATGTAAAGTCATTTCATTCACGGTGATGCATTTCTTCACTCATAACGCACAAATTTATTCCAGCTCATATATAATTTCATGCTTGCATTACCACATGCATATTTGGAGTATACCTTTAGTGGGCTCTGGACGGTCTAGCATCCCCCCCCCCTCCCCCTCCCCACAAGCTCGAGCTAAAAGCTTGCGATAACTTGGTCTTAAAGAATGTGCTTGGCGCAAGGACGCTGTTGTTGTTGTTATAGATTCAGCTACTCGGAACAAGTTCCAAGTAGCATGGGCTATGGTGAGCCCAAACTTACCTGGCACTGGAGCGGGGCAAGTAGCATGGGCTATGGTGAGTTCGTAGTGGACTTACCTGGCACAGGAGCGGTGCTCTTTGCAAGGACGCATATATCCACCAATTAATACCTATGGTATACTTCATACCTTCCCGACTTTCACCTCACCCTTCACCTTGAATATTGACTTTCTCCGTAATTCTATCTTTTTACGGGCTATTCATGCCCGTGCCACCTCTTAGGTGGCTTAATCTTCATCAGTCAATCAATACTATCTTTACCCGACTTGACAATGTCCAGGATGGACCTATACGGACCACACGTCTCAAAATGTAGGATGTCTAGTCCACCAATAATGCTTTCCGTAGGCTATTAGCCAAAGGTTTGCGACAGAACGATGACCTGGCCTTTCAGGTGACGGGGACCTACGCTACTCACCATATAAGCAGCCTCTGCTAGGGAGCGTCACAGTTGAAGCCATAAATATTGTTTCTTTTCTGTGACGGGCGCTCGTGCATAACAGAAGGGGTGGTACCATGGCGAGGAAAAGATAAGTATAGAGGACTTGAGAATGGTCCAGGACGGACCGAAACGTCGTCGTCCCTTCACCTTCTAGTGTGTGGTCTGGTCAACATAAGTAAAGAGGGGGTAAGGGGGGGGAGAGGAGTTAGGGGTCCCTCACCCCCCCCCCCATCATCATCCCCATCCCCTGAACGTGCACAAGATACGTTGACAGTGCCAGAGGGAGCGGGTATATAAGTGGAGCAGCTCCCCAACACAGTCAGTCGCTCGACCAGCAGCCTCAGCTCAACATCCCAACACACTCATAATTATGTTATTCAAGGTCTGTTTCGTTATCTTGACAGAGTATAACAGTAATACAAACAATTTCATTTAATGTATATCCCTATTAAATTTTGTTTCAAAATTCTTTATAAATAATGAGATACAAAAGTATTACCTCATTTAAATATTACACAAGCTGAGCATTTAATAACGGCATTAAAAATTTGACTAATACTAATTTAAATAACAGAAGTCAGCGCGGATTATTATTAATTCATTGCATACTATCTTCGAGTAATATGCTCAACACAACGATCATTCATCACTGTTGATAACTGTAAAGTTTACGTAAACTGACAACATTCCCTGGACCACAATGACTACTGACCCACAAGGACTCATCTTCCCCAGGTGTGTCTGGTCCTGGTGGTGGCCGCCGTGGCTATGGCGGACCCGGGTGACTACGGCGGACCCGTCTACGCCTCGGTACGTGTTATTGTGTTTGTTGTGATCGGGCTTCAGCTCCTGGGCCGACACCACCACAGTACACACTGGTACCTGCAGCACCACCACAGAACACACTGGTACCTGCAGCACCACCACAGTGTACACTGGTACCTGCAGCACCACCACAGTACACACTGGTACCTGCAGCACCACCACAGTGCACACT
>NC_091190.1:25289354-25379354 GCF_040958095.1 Procambarus clarkii | reverse complement strand
CTTGCAACTTAGTCGACGGCCGGTGATGAGGTGAAGGTGAAACACCTCACTTGTGGACCTACTGCAATGAGCCTATTGCAGTAGGTGCTACACCTTAACCTCTTCAATATTATATTAGTATATTTTGGTAACAGTCTTTCTTGTAAACATATGTTGTTGAATATGACCGAAAAGGTAAGGTTAATAATTCTAACAAGAATTCTCTCAACATTTTTTTATGTTTTTCTTCACTGTCAGACCATAAATAAAAATGAATTTTGGAGAATTGATATTTCCATTACCACCGATAATGAAGAAAGACATAAGAAATGTTGAGAAAAATTCGTTAGAATTATTAATCTTACCTTTTCGGTCATATTATATATATATATATATATATATATATATATATATATATATATATATATATATATATATATATATATATATATATACACATATATATATGTATATATATATACATATATATATGTATATATATATGTATATATACATTTATATATGTATATATATATATATATATATATATATATATATATATATATATATATATATATAAAAGTGAAGGTGCTACTTATGGAAATAAGTCTCAATTCTTGAAGATAATATGATAATGAAAACAGAGGTAATAATGTAACTGGTAATGAAAATACAAATCAATAATGTAAATTATAAAAAAAAAAGAACAAGCTTAACGGAAAGTCACTTTTAATAGTAATTTTAACGGTATATATTAATTTACTGTTATGCTCTTTCATTTTAGAATTGATTAGTGCCCGGCTAAACCTTAGCGTGTGGTTATCCTGTGGTGCCTTTACAGGCCTCACTGTAAAATCAACAAAGCTTCCTGGTTCATTTCTTTTTTGCAGGGATATTCCTGCGCGGGCCCTAGGCCTCTGGCTGGCCCACTAAGTGTTGCTTGTTTCTGTTTTACTTGGGTAGAGCATGAGTATTTATGACTCGTATGCTCGCTTCAGTAAGATTTTGTCCCACGTGTTTAACAACTATTTGTGCTCTGTTAAATCTAAGTTGAAATCTTAATGGGTTTGTAACTGTGCACTGTGTTTGATAATGTTCCTGTGATCTGTCGGGCATTTCTCCACAGTGCTGACATTCCTGGTTGATGATCTGGTCAGTCAGGTTGCTGGTTATCTTGAGATGATTTCGGAGCTTCGTCCCCGCGGCCCGGTCCTCGACAAGGCCTCCTTTTTGTTACACACTCCCAGGAAGCAACCCATAGCAGCTGTCAAAGTCCCAGGTATCTATTTACTGCTAGGTGAACAGGGGTATCAGGGTGAGAGAAATTCTGCCCATTTGTTTCCGCCTCCACCGGGGATCGAACCTGGAACCTCAGGACTACAAAGTCCGAGCGCTGCCCACTCAGCTGTCAGGCTTCTGGGCTTGGTGCATGTATCTCGAAGCCGACTTTGACACCAAAGCCTGCTTGATCAAGTACCCTTTGTAAGTGTTTATAAAACTCTTCTTGAACACATTACACATTAGTCTGTAAGTAATGGCTTCATGTTTAATGGGAGGGTTGGCCTGTGGTTGGCCATGGAGCGGTTGTGGTTGGCCGTGGAGCGGTTGTGGTGGTTGGCCGTGGAGCAGTTGTGGTTGGCCGTGGAGCAGTTGTGGTTGGCCGTGGAGCAGTTGTGGTTGGCCGTGGAGCAGTTGTGGTTGGCCGTGGAGCAGTTGTGGTTGGCCGTGGAGCAGTTGTGGTTGGCCGTGGAGCGGTTGTGGTTGGCCGTGGAGCAGTTGTGGTTGGCCGTGGAGCAGTTGTGGTTGGCCGTGGAGCAGTTGTGGTTGGCCGTGGAGCAGTTGTGGTTGGCCGTGGAGCAGTTGTGGTTGGCCGTGGAGCAGTTGTGGTTGGCCGTATTGAGGTTGTAAGTTGACCGTGGAGAGAATGGTAGAGATGAGGGGATGTTCAGGTAAAAACATGTTGGGTGATGAGGTAGTCATATAAAATTAGTGTTGTCACACACAATGGCAAAGAAAACATAGGTAGAGAAGGGGGGGGGGAAGGTGGTGGTTGACAGGGTCAGCTGACAGTGCCAGAGAGAGCGGGTATATAAGTGGAGCAGCTCCCCAACACAGTCAGTCGCTCGACCAGCAGCCTCAGCTCAACATCACTACACACTTATAAAATCATGTCGTTCAAGGTCTGTTTCGTTTTGACAAAATATAACAGTAATACAAACAAAACTGTTAAATAATTCTAATTTTAAACAAACTCGTTACCGCCAATATTCTTCACGGATTAGTATTAAGTAAATACATTACAAACTCTGAGTAATATGTTCAATACAACGATCATTCATCACTGCTGATAACTGTAAAGTTTACATGAACTGACAACATTCCCTGGACCACAATGACTACTGACTCACAAGGACTCATCTTCCCCAGGTGTGTCTGGTCCTGGTGGTGGCCGCCGTGGCTATGGCGGACCCGGGTGACTACGGCGGACCCGTCTACGCCTCGGTACGTGTCTCTTAATTGTGTTTGTTGTGATCGGGCTTCAGCTCCTGGATCCTTCAGTTTTCCTGTAGGCATGTGATGTATCGAGTCTTGGCAATAGAGTTTTTTAAGTTGTTAATGATTTTATCCACGCATACTTCCCTATGTATGTTATTTCCCCATCCTCACTATCCGTTTGACCTGTTGCCCATGCTAAACAGCTCGTCATTATCCACCTTCTCTATGTCAATATCTTGTATTTTTCAACAGTATTTTTCAACATACCATGCGACTCGTATGGTTCTTTTTAATTAATATTAGCTTTATTTCTCTTTATGCCCATGTCGCAAGTCTTATTTCTGAAACCAGCTTTGATGCAAACCTCTGGAAGTTCTCAAAATTACTTTGATGCTTGATAAAGCGTCGTTTCCACTTAGATGGTATATAATATTAGGACGGAAACATTATTCAGGCTCCTGAATAATGTTTATGTAAATCATATTTGCACATGCCGCTGATGTTATTCCTCATGCGTGTGCCTCTGGAGGTAAGCCTGTGTCATGTCTTCTAACTCCTGCATCTCTTCTGTAACTAAACTATCCCTCCTTTAAAGTCTACATTGTTCTTTGAGTTCCATATATTCTGTATTCTCACTGTAGTTCATCTATTCAGCCCGTTTTCTTACTCAGATCCATCACACACTATGATGTCACAATTTTGCCCTAATTAATTGTCCTATAAATCGAATAATTTAAAATATCAAAGTGAAAGTGTGCATGATTTAGATGTGTGTTCTCGTGAGCACTTGGGTTAAATATTAATTACCATGTGTGCATGAAATTCAAAATACAAACTTGACCCTTAGTGGAGACCTTTCAAATATTAATCTTTCGTATACAGGAGCCTCTGCCGTACTACTACGACTACAACGTGCATGACGGCTACAAGGGCACCAACTTCGGCCAGCACGAGAAGTCCGACGGTAAAAATGTGTACGGCTCCTACACCGTCGACCTCCCCGACGGTCGCAAACAAAGGGTACGTCCACCTCCATCACACTTTTTACACTTCACTCCATCGCCTAGTGTGAAAACCTAAGTTCATGAATATCATTTTAAATTCTATAGCCAAATGCTACATGTTCTTCCCCAGGTGGACTACACAGCTGACCACTACAGGGGCTACGTGGCCAAGGTCAGCTACTACGGCAAGGCTCAGCACCCTAAGCACTACGGCCCCGCCGTCACCTTCTTCAACAAGGGCTACGGCCACGGAGGCGGATACCACTAGTCTTGGATAACTTAACCTGCTCGACAATGATTATATTTATGTAAAATGTATGGGGAAAGAATAAACGAAAACTACCAAAAATATTTATTATTTGTGCTCAAAAAATAGTAACTGACCGCTGTTATTTATATAATTAAATGATTAGTTTGATAATTTCTGATCGATGTGGCAACCCGCAGTTTTCAGATCAAACGCCCACTTACTTAAGCGTTCCATGTACATTTCAAAAGAATCAGCTCCATTTATTATTCAAAGGATATTTTGTGAATAAAATGTTTAAAATGGCATCATTTTACGACAAACGTATATGCCAACCTACAGCATATATTCCTTATAATAAACACACACATGTATTGTTCATTAAACAGAACTTGAACACACAATTCTAACAGTTCCTTGATCACCAGAGGGGACTAATGGGTGGCAGACCTACACGTGCCAATTTCCATTCATCAAATGTCAAGGATCTCCGGAGCTGTTGAGGCAACACTTCACGGCCTCCCGGCGCTCACACCATTATACTCCAACACAACCTGAGACGTCGCCGAAGCCAGCAACAACAATTAAAAAGACTTCTCGCCGGAACTAAAGTTAAAATTCTTGCATCATTAATGCGATTTAACAATCTGTAATATTTAAGAAGCGGTATTTGTTTAATTTGGGTAGACGACGTGATTTTTCAACATTTTATGATCGGGGAGCAGAGACTAGTTATTTTTTCACTGCATTACTAGGAACAAGACTGACACAAACTGAAAATTCTGCCGACCGAACACTGCTCCTCGTCCAAAGAAGAAGGGTGCTTTAGTTTGGTGTTGGGCTTAAAGCCTCTCAACCTCTGGAGGGCTATTAAGGACACGACAATAGCCTACTGACCAACCAGCAAGTTAAGTCCTGAACATAGTCCAGAACTATCTTGAGATGATTTCAGGGCTTCTTAGTGTCCCCGCGGCCCGGTCCTCGACCAGGCCTCCACCCCCAGGAAGCAGCCCGTGACAGCTGACTAACACCCAGGTACCTATTTTACTGCTAGGTTACAGGGGCATAGGGTGAAAGAAACTGCCCATTGTTTCTCGCCGGATCGAGAATCGATCCGGCGAGAATCGATGTCCTGGTCCTGGGATGTCCTGTGGTCCTGGGATATCCACATCCCAGGACCACATTTATATATATATATATATATATATATATATATATATATATATATATATATATATATATATATATATATATATATATATATAAATCGATGTCCTGTGGTCCTGGGATCGAACCCAGGACCACAGGATCACAAGTTAGCGTGCTGTCCGCTCGGCCGACCGGCTAAAATAAACTCTTCATCTACACCGAAAGGCGGGCTACACTTCTCTGTGAATTTATCCATGTGTGAAAGATGATGGAAAAACAAGTTGGAAACAGTTAATGGTAGTGAGATCTAGTGAGGTGTTACTGGTATTAAATTGCAAGAGTTCCAGACTGTTGACTGTACAGCTAATGTGTGTACACTCCCAGAAGTAATGGTGATGCTAGAGTTTTTCCTCGGGGACGGAACACCAGAACGAAGCTCGTCTATACATTTAACATTATAATTTCCAGAAAAACTTTCTAGTGGATTAGAGTTATTTCGGAACAGTACATACATACATACATACATACATACATACATACATACATACATACATACATACATACATACATACATACATACATACATGACATCCGCCTACCCACACGCGCATACGAAGAAATCATACAACAATCAATCAAATAACCAAATTTGAACAATATATTACCTATTAAAAAGTTTATATAATAATTTTTTTTATCCTATCAATTCCCACTACACATGTGCCTCGAGAATGGAGGCTGAGAAACTTATGGCATTTGACCGCTGGCGAAGGAAAATGTTACTGATAACACAAAACATAATCATGAACATCTTAACCTTTAAAGACGCCCTCACTAGCCTGAACTTCCTGGGGGGCTAAAGAACTTAAGAAGTACTCAGCTCCCTAAGCACTACAGCCCTACCGTCGCCTACAACCCGGGTTACAGCCACGCAAGCTGCAACCACTAAATACAAAAAAAAACGCAAACATCCCAGGCTCGTAAAAGCAAGCACGCACTTAAATGAATACCTAAATCTTCCTTTGAGTGCGTGCTGAGTTGGGTTGGTGTGACAAATGGTGGTTGAACTTCAACCCATATATATATGAGGCGATGTGAATACGGGCTGGAGCGAGGAGACCTTCAAACAGAACGCAATGAACGGGAGACAACCTCCTAAATTAGAAAAATAAAACAATCTAGAAGACGAAACTTTTCTAACACCAGCCCCACGCACACAACAAAATAACTTCAGCGGTGTATGCAGTTATCAAACATCCACCGTAACATTCAGGAGCCTTAGCAAGAAAGTTTTCATAACCTTGTTCCTCACTAACACTGGCAGTACTTTAGTCCCTCTGTCCTCTGTCTCTGTATTGTGTTACAGTCCCTCTGTAACACAATAAAGGTGCTTTGTTGTGTTTTATTTAATATTTTACATACAACGTGAGACAGCCAGACAAGATTTTGAGAGGCACCAGGTTGTCTGACCCAAGCAATTAAAAAACTCATACCTCTAGATTGTCAATGATAACAAGTTGACCTGTGGTCAGGTCGTGTGACTTGACCTTGCTTCTACTAAGCTGATAATTGTAGACGGCTGGCTGGGTTGGGCCCATCAAACAAGCTGCTATTTAAGGCGGGGGTAGGAAGAGAGCCTTAGGCTATCTTACTTCTGGGTGGAGTTTAGCTACCAGGTTCCCGCATAAATACCCATGGAACTGTACATTCGAGGATAGGATAGGATCAGCAGACAGCAGAGCATAAGCCGACAGCAGCAGAGATAGGCTGTCGGCCGGACTAGGGGGACTATGCCAGTCAACTGTAACCCCCCCCCCCCCTCTATCCAAACTTAGCCTCAACCCTTGGTGAGTTTGAACGTTAAAGTGACTTATCTCTTATCTACCAAACTTAAGGTGTGTGATTTCAGGGACAGACAGCCGTAGATGACTCAAAGTCTTGTGTGGTGACTCACATTGTATATTAATCTTGACAAAGTGAACATTAAGTTTAACTGTTTGAATTTATGCTGTTAATATTAAATATATATTATTGATTAACTAACTTTGTGTTCCCTAGAGCTTGGATTTAATGACTAACTTCACTGACTTAAAGTGTATGAGTACATGCTTACAGCAGGTAAGTAGGTAGCAGATATGATACATGATACATGATACATGATACATGATACATGTTAATAACATCTGATAACAGTTTAGAGTACCGATAAGTTCTATTCCTTGTCGTGTATGCACTGAACTAGAATGAATGGTTGCAGCCCTTTCTTTCTACTTCTGCTCTCTACTCGTCTACTTTTCTACCCTCTACTACGTTCTATTCTCTCTCTCCTCTCCCTCCGCCTCTCTCTTTAAACTTTCCCTTTCAACTGACCACACTCCTCGCTATTCCCTTTACTCCTTGCTCCTCCCACCTCTCTACCTCCCTCACCCCAAATCCTCACTCATTACTTCATGATTCATTTCCTTTTTTCTCATTTCCGATACGTTACACCTCTGAGGAGACCATTTAATATAACACACAAACTAGTCCAGAAGTTTGCCGCTATACTGGTCCCAGAACTGAGAGGTTTGGGATACGAGGAAAGACTGGTGAAACTACCTCACATTTAATATCGCGGATATGACCGCGATATTAAAGATTCTTTAATGCACTGACAGGATAGACGACGATATGTTCAGAAGAAGAAATTAATCAATGAGAAAGAAGGAAGCAACCGACCCTGCTAAATAACTTAGATGTAAAGAAACATTTTTCAGTGCTTGAGTTAAAAAGTGGTACAAATTACAGAGGGTAATTGAAGTTAACGATATTCACTTCTTAAAATCAAGCAATAACTATTGACTTATGTAGGCGACAAAAGAAAAGGCGGGGACCAGGAGCCGCGAATCAACCATGCAAGCACTAATCGCGAAGCTCACACTCCCATCCGTGTTCGCGAGGCGTCTGACAATGAATTACGTTTCTGAAGTGATCAATTACTAAATTGTAATTTATTTAAAACAATAGTATTTTTAGGGTTAAATAGAATACTGTACCTGTAAGTTAGCTTCACGTAACATGGGGTTAATATGTTATCGAATCTGTTAAATTCTCTTCCTCTCCACCTTACCTGCTTCTTTGTCTTGGTGTTCTTGAAACGTGTGGAGCACATGTGTCGTTGTTGCTCTGTACTCCTACTTTCATTAGTGGGTGGCACAAGTGTCCTTGTTGCCCCCAACGTGGAACCTCGGCCATTCACTGCTACTTACAAAATCATTAACAAAATTAAAACAATTTTACCTTCAAGCTGTCATGGCGCCTGCGTCGGTGACCCGTATATATAAGACTCCCAGAACGATACATTATTACTTTTCATGGTAATATAAACACAAAATGTAAATTTGTAAATAAGTTGAAAGATAACGATCAGGGAGCGCTGGAAAGGGGGGAGGGGGTGGTAGTCAAGAAATGCTGTGGAGGGGGTTGGGGTTACTGTCAGGGGTTTCCGGAGAGGTGGGGGTCTGGGAGAGGGAGGCTGGATGCTGACAGTGCCAGAGGGAGCGGGTATATAAGTGGAGCAGCTCCCCAACACAGTCAGTCGCTCGACCAGCAGCCTCAGCTCAACATCCCAACACACTCATATAATTATGTTATTCAAGGTCTGTTTCGTTATCTTGAAAAAAATATAATCATTTTATTGAGTATTAATATCTAACAAAAAATCTAAATTCCAACTGAATCACCTTATAAACAGCAATATTACCTTATCTAAATATACTAAAACATATACTGAATATTTATTTACTGCAATAATTTGACTGATACGAATTTTATACTAACTCGTTAATACCAGAAGTCGTCGCGGATAAAGTAAATCCATTACATACTATCTTCGAGTAATATGTTCAATACAACGATCATTCATCACTGCTGACAACTGTAAAGTTTATGTAATCTGACAACATTCCCTGGACCACAATGACTACTGACTCACAAGGACTCATCTTCCCCAGGTGTGTCTGGTCCTGGTGGTGGCCGCCGTGGCTATGGCTGACCCGGGTGACTACGGTGGACCCGTCTACGCCTCGGTACGTGTTAACTGTTTTTTTTGTGTGTGTGATCGGGCTTCAGCTCCTGGGCGCAATCAAATTTCAACTGCAGGTCGTCTGATGTATTGACTGTCGGCCCTCGCGTTTAATTTATAATAATTATTTAAATATTGTGAATGGATTTACCCTCAACAAACTACTTAATTCAGCGCTCACACTATCTGTATAAAAATCTTTTACTTGCAGAGAGGAGGTTTGAAAGTTCGGTGGCCTGTCCACCATGGGTTGATATATGTGTATGTGTCGTTTGTTTGCGTATGTGTTATGTTGGGTTGTCAGTTGACTCACTCGCGTTTCCATTTTCCATATGTATCCGCTAGCACTCTTGCGGTCCATCATAGACTTCGCTTTTATCCACTTTCCATACACTAAAAGTATTTTATAGTTCTCAAATTTGTGTTCTCTGGCTTTTTAAATACAAGATACATTTTAGTTCTCTTAATCAGGTCTCGTACGTCTACATTTTATCTGAAACAAGCTTTACGGCAATTTTTTAAATTATCAACACATTTCTTTTGGAGCTGATTAAGGGAAAAGTTGTATGGAATATTATACTCTTGGCATACTTTTTGTCCAGGTTCCTGAAGTTTCCATCCTTATGCATGACAGTGATGTTATCCTGCTTGTTTATGCCACTGATGATATCCTGCTTGTTTATGCTATTGACATTATATCCTGCTTGTTCATGCCATTGATTTTATCCCGCTTGTTTATTCCACTGATGTTATCCTGCTTATTTATGCCACTGATGTTATCCTGCTTATTTATGCCACTGATGTTATCCTGCTTATTTAAGCCACTGATGTTATCCTGCTTGTTTATGCAAGTGATGCTATGCTGCTGGTGTATACCACTGATGCTATCTTGCTTGTGTATGTCACATCTCCATTAGGCCACTGATGTTATCCTGTTTGTGTGACGTCAAACTATTGGGTCTTTATCATCATAATCTTTCAATTATGACAACAATCGACTTTAAGCCTAGTGGGAATTTCCTGCAACTTATAAAAAAATCATCCAGATGCAGGGAGAGCCGGGGGAGGGGGGAGCCGGTGGCTGAGCGGACAGAACACCGGACGCGTGATCCTGTGGTCCCGTGTTCGATCCCGGGCGCCGGCGAGAAACAATGGGCAGAGTTTCTTTCACCCTAATGCCCCTGTTACCTAGTAGTAAATAGCTACCAGGGAGTTAGTCAGCTGTCACGGGCTGCTTCCTTGGGGTATCGGCCTGGTCGAGGACCGGGCCGAGGGGACACTAAGCCCCGAAATCATCTCAAGATAGCAGTATTTACTCATAATATAATATACTTATTAATTTTAAATTGGCTGCAAACCTCAATAAGAGAGTTCAGGCTAGCTGGTATTTTTGTGTTGAGTTTCAAGACCACTCGAGTTATAATTACGTAAAATATAATATACAACAATAATGAATGTAATATTTACAATACATTATAATAATGAAATTACATTAATATTGTAAAATATAATAATATAAAAAAAATCCTATCTCTAGGAGCCACTGCCGTACTACTACGACTACAACGTGCATGACGGCTACAAGGGCACCAACTTCGGCCAGCACGAGAAGTCCGACGGTAAAAATGTGTACGGCTCCTACACCGTCGACCTCCCCGACGGTCGCAAACAAAGGGTACGTCCACCTCCCTCACACTTTTTACACTTTTCACTCCATCGCCTAGTGTGAAAACCTAAGTTCATGAATAACATTTTAAATTACATAACCGCAACAATATCAAGTTAAATGCACCGTGTTCTTCCCCAGGTGGACTACACAGCTGACCACTACAGGGGCTACGTGGCCAAGGTCAGCTACTACGGCAAGGCTCAGCACCCTAAGCACTACGGCCCCGCCGTCACCTTCTTCAACAAGGGCTACGGCCACGGAGGCGGATACCACTAGTCTTGGATAACTTAACCTGCGCGACAACGATTATATTTATGTAAAGTTTATGTGGAAGAATAAAGGAAAACTACCAAATATATTTGTCATTTGTGTCCAAACTGTTGCAACTGAGCGCCACAAAGTATTTGTTTATATTATAACGCTTATTGGTTTTGATGAATCCAGATAGCAAATAAAATAAAAATAATTTGTAAATAATAAATAAATTTGATAAAACGTGTCAATACTTTAGTGTAAACGAAACAACTTCATTTCATTATTAAAAAAAAAAATATAAATATAATATTGATAATGGCATCATTTTAAGACAAACGTATATGCCAACCTACAGCATATGTTCTTTATATATATATATATATATGTCGTACCTGTGAGGAGGTGGTTCACCAGCTCACTTACAATAGTGCTCTTATGCCTGTGGGAGCCAGTACACTTGTTAAGTGCACTTGTTAAGTGGGCGGACTTAAGTTTTGTACCAGCAACCGAAACATCTAGTGTTTGGGCTCATGTGAGAGCCCCAGTCATCAGCAGTCCATAAATGTTACCCTGGCCGGGGTGGCATGTCTGTGGACAGTGCTAGAGCTGATAGCATCATCTCATTGTATGGCATGAGGCTAGGCTCAGCTTTGCGCGCGAACGCCTAGGCCGCAGGCGTGGGGTGAAACATGTGGGGCCCCCGCGCTGGCTGCCCACTTGAGTGGTTGTCATGGAAACCAGCCGCCATCTTAGTAAACATCTTGAGCCGCCATGTTGGTCGGCCATCTTGGAGCTGCCCTAGGGGCTATGCTACACCGTCGCTGATTGGATGAGAGGGGTAGGCCGCTGTATGCCTTCCTCTCATTGGTTATTTCGAGAAGGACGCGGGAAGAGCCGGTGTGAGCATCATTCTGAACTCAGCCGCCACCTTGTCAAGACGTTCCTGTACTCAATTCGGCCAAATTGGAGTATAGGGCGTCGTGGTGGCTGGACTACAACTGCTGATGCATCCTGCTTCACCTACGACATCGGTCGTCACAGAATCCGGCCGAAGTCGTCGCTTGGAGGGGTTTAAGACATTATTGTATGCAGGGGGTAGAGGTACAGTGATCTGGGATCGTGGGGGAATGTGCATACGAGCAGCAACAGACTCGTAGATCCCATACCAGTGATGATTAGACTTGCTAGTGCTCTGTAGCAGTCGATGGGAACGGGGAAATTCGTGTCAGTGTTAAGGCAATTTCCCATGTTGGTGTGAGACGCTATCGTTGTGCGCGTCACCTGGGTATGAACGCTTCACTTCACCGGGGAGTCGAGGGTGCGAACTCAGCCGTGTTGAGTGTGAGGGGTTCGAGTGTGCGCCAATTTTCCGTATAAGTACTACGGTCAGGAACTACCGCCGCCTACGCCACCCGGAGCGAGCCAGCCACCTATAGCGGGGTGCCTGATGTATGGGAATGGTGTGTAAAGCCGGCAGTGTGAATGAGTAAGTACCTATGTGTGTATTTCGGTGATTAGTACTCTCTAAAGCTTGAATTCGAGGTCAAGTGTTCCGTCACATTGTCACGCAGCACCTGTTCAGGTGGAGTGAATTGTGGGCGAGGAGATTAATCACCTGTGTTGTCATCTTGTCAGTCCAGAGGGACTTAAGGTCTGGTGTACACAGACGTACAGTGTGTGTGTGTGTGTGGGTACACACGGGGAACACAGAATATACATAGATTAGCCAAGGACTGAGAAGGTGTCCATGTAATAAATTCTTTTATTTCATTGTGGTAATCATTTTTGATCGTCCGTGGGACGGAGTGATATCATTTCCATGTGTGGTCTTGCAGGTGTGGAATTCCAACACTGAGCGCTCAGGTATGTGTAACGCCAGTGATTCCTGGCAATGATTATTGTGGAGTGTGCCACAGTGTGGCTTAAATTTCTTGTAGTGTTCCCAGGGCCGTGACAAGTGTGATTTATATAAATATATATATTGTGGTTGCAGTATTAATTAACGTAATTTTGGTGAGGTTTGGTGAGTGACGAGGCCGTCTAGAGAGACCGCCCCCGCTCTGTCGAGTAACGTAACTCTCGAGTGTTTATCGGCATGCGTGACCGATAAATCACTCACCCATGTGATTTAAGGAGTGTGAGATTCTCCTTAGTGTTCCCAATAACGTTTGATAGCTGTAGGCTACATGTGTCAGCGGTAATTATATATATATATATATATAATCGTAGTGTCACGGTGCCCAGTGTTAATGTGTTATTTACTGTGTGGTGATTGCAATATATTGACCTATGTTCTAGGGGTCCTTTGCAGCAGTAAGTAAGTGTGTGCAGTATCCTAATATTTGGGAATTAGAGTACTTGCCGTGTGTGTTATTGCAAAGGGGGTTGTTATTTGTTGGTGATTGTTGCTAGTGTTGAGCAATCACCGTATGTGATTGCAGTTCAGTAAAACCATTGTGGGGCAGTGTTCTAGAGGGTTCATGTCCTGTATGTTATTTTGCTAGATTCTGCAGTATTGTAACGTAAATCACTGTGATTTGTTAGTGTGATTTGTCATTGTCGTGGGGGAACTCGGCTGTAGACGAGTACTTGGATACACATATATTCTCCTGGTTATCTGGTAGGACATCGAAGTCCAGTATTCAGTGAGGTGATTGCGAGGCAATTAATATAACGTAACCAAGGGAACGCCCATTGCTTTAAGAGAATTTGTTCTTTGACAATTTGAGTAACGTAGAATGCGTTTGGGTTAATTTACTTTCCTGTAAGCAGCTACGGTAGTCTCGAGGAGCCTAGCCATCAGCCAGATAAGAATTAGAGTATTGTCTGTCGTAATTAACGGTCAGTGGGCCGGGTAATTGACGTGTTTCAGGAAGTCAAAGTAATTAATCTCGATCCTTGTTTGATCGACTCACACGAAGGCTACATTGTTCCATTAACGTAACGTCGTTATCTGCCCGGAAGTACCGGCATTTGATTGACTCGTGAGAGGAGTAGCGTCATTTTAGAATAACGTAAACGTGGGGCTAATTACTGTTATTAGTCGCCTGAATTGGTCTGAGTATGGAAGGCTTAGACGGAATTCGTACCTTAATGTAAATTGCTGAGCCAGTGTGAAAGGTTGCGTATTTTAATTGTTTAATTACTGATCTTGAGGATAGTAATTAATTACTCTAAAGGTAATCACGAGTGATTACCGTTCTCTTAGCACTTTGGACATTGCAAATCAGAGTTTACCATCGCTGAGTGATTAGTAACCGATTAACGTAAATTAACGTAACTAGTAAAGAGATTAATCAGCTGTCTGGAAGTACAGGGATTAATGGGATTTTCTCACTGAATGCTCGACGGGTAGAGTGTTGTTTGATTTCCGCGTTACTAGTGACAGTTGTAAGAGTTGTTAATTTAACGTAAATGTTACCTTGTAATTAACGTAAATGTTATTGTGTTATTAACGTAAATCAATTGTTATTGATTGTTGATCGTCCGTGGGACGTAGTGTTAACGTAAGGATTAATTTGAGGAAGGGTGCTGGAGTTGCCAGTGAACCCATTAGTTATTCTTGTCATTGAAAGACTACTGATTTGATTGCATTGCAACCGCTGTTGCAGGAGTAGACTGCACTGAGGCGTAGAACAGTTAGGAGGTTACTGGAGACGTATTTCAGAACCTACTGTATCATTTGTTGTAATTGTGATTATAGATCTGTTAGTTCTTGCTTGCTTGTTGATTCCTCTGTGGTCACGCTTATGTTCGAGTTAGTTCATTATGCAGTCCGAGGGGCTGGTGTCTAGCTGTCATTGATAGTGTCACAGGAAGGATTTCGAGTAACGTCATTGACATTTCTTTTGTTTTGTTGTAGTAGTTAGTACTTTATTGAATAAACTAAGTTGTTATGGTTAACACTGTCTTTTCGTTACACCCCCACACATTATTATTGTTATGCAAATGTTCTTCACACTCGACTAACATTGAGACTTATTTTCTGAGCTTTGGATCAAATATACGGCACCACACAACAATAAATTATTGTTGTGAGAGCCCGTGACCTACTCGTTAGATTCGCTTCGGCGATTGGCGAAGGTCGGCGGCCTAAGTGGGAGGGGATTTCAATTTTCATTGGGGTCTCGGCGTTTGCTCGCGCCTAGTCAATTGTTCATACATGGTCCCAAAGTGAGGAATGAGCTGGTTACTACACTGGTGTGTTAGCTAAGCAAGTCCTTCCTCAGGCGACCTAGTTGAATATCACGACAGGAATAAAGGTTAAAGAATAAAGAAAGTTCTTAGAAATTTTCCGAGCTAAAATTCCTTATACCAATTTTAATTTATTCCAAAACTTCTCACAAGTTAAAAACTACACAAAACTCTCACAGCGTGGCGCCCAACGTGGGGCCGTAGACTTTTGATTCATAATCAGAAAAGTAAGATTCATCAAGTTGAGAAACCTGTGAAGAAAGGTGTGCAGAACATTGCAGAACAATATTGCTGTGGGTGTGTATGTTGTCGGTTAGCAGGATTAGGTACACACACACCACACACCCAGAATGGATGAGGATTATAGAAAGAAGTATGTATATCTGTATGTGACTAAGTATGGCGTGCTGCCAAAGGATAGAAACAGTCGTACAGATGAGGAATGTAGGCGGTATGTTGAGGACCATAATGCCTATGTACGGCGTCTATGTCTAGAAAGAGCAAACAGAAGTGATCTAGGGGACAAGGGAGTTCCCCTAGCCGACCGTGGTATAGTCGGTATGTCAGGGGGTGTGGGATTGAGTCCACCCCAGGAGAAGGAGGGGGAGTCGCGACCCCAGCCTAGGCTAAGGACTGATTCCTTGGGCCACAGAAACGTTTCGTTAGGAGTAGTCAATCAGATACCAGAACAACCTCTCAGGAGGGGGACTGAACAACCCCAGGAGGAAATTACTTTAGAGTACCTAGCAGCTCAAGCTAATGCTATGAAACTGCAAAGAGAGGATAAGGCCAAATTTGTGGCTTACATGTGGAATGCCCACCACGAGAGATTGACTAGATTGGAAATTGCAAGAGTGCAATCCGAGGCAAGGACGGGGAGTCAAGCCCCTCCTGCCGCGCCAAGCTCAGAGGTACAGGCGCTGGAAGTAGAGGTACCTCCTCTATTGCCAAGAGAGGAGAAGATCGATCCTAGGGATGCATACCTAGATCGATGTGTGACGAAGGTTGAAAGGTTTACTCAAGCTCCAAGTAAGGGAGCCAAACCTAAAGAAAGTAAGTCTAAGGGACACCAACAGAAACCCAAGGGTAAGGGACCCAGGTGCTTCACATGCAACATGGCAGGTCACCGAGCAGCTAAGTGCCCGAGCAACACTAGGCTTAAGACTAAGAAGGTGACCAAGGTGCAAGTTACAGGCATGAGTACCGTGGGAGGTAATGCCCTAAGAGACACACTCGAGTTAACTAGAGGAAGAGTTAATGGGCAATGGACGAGTGTCTTTCGAGACCGGGGTGCTACAGTTAACATGGTCAGGAACAGTTTGGTTGAGCCTGAGAGTAGAACAGGTCGAACCCTCCGTGTCCAGTACCCAGATGGCACTGGTAAGGACATGGAAGAAGTGTCCGTGTTGGTAGACACCCCATATATCAAAGGTAAGATCAAGGCTGCACTAAGTAGAAAGGCAGTGTATGGACTTTTGATAGGTAATACTCCTGGTATAGGGAACCAGGTGGGTCTGTCCTGTGGAAATGACCCAGAGGAAACAGGAACAGGTGAGAGGGAGGTTAAACCCGCTGGCGTTGACACCAAGCGTCAGCCGGCCGGTCAAGCAGAGATCGCCGCCCAGACAGAAGAAGAGGCGCAGCAGGTGAAAGGAAACCGGAGCCATCCTCCTCTCCCTATTGCACAGAAAACGAGAACTGATTCAGAGGGACTCAGATGGGTCTCACCAGCTGACGGCGATGTCACACGGCCGCCAGCTGAGGAAGTCATGGTCGCCTCTTATCAGGCGAAAGATCAGGTGCATGAGGTAAAAGGAAAAATGAGCAATTTTCCTTCTTTCAGTTCACAGAAAACGGAGGTGAGCCCAGTGAGACGGGTGTGGCCCGGATCAGGTGATCCCGCCACAACCTGTCGACCAGCCCGGCCCGCGAGGGTTAACACCACTCAGGAGAGTAAACGTCTGCTTGATGTTACCAGTGGTGAGGCTAAGGTAGCTGTGGTTCCCACAAGTGAAGTGGAGATTATGGACCAATCTTTCAGGCTGTTGGAAGATCGTTCAGACAAACGAACGGTCGCTGAGAGATTGAAGAACGAGCAGGTCAGTGACCAAGTGCTCAGTGAGGGGCGAGGTTTGACAGCTGCTGAAGAGGCCTCAGCCCAGTCAACTCAGTCGGTAGAGCAACCCGGTCTGAGAGTGACAGACAGACAGGAAGAAAGACCCTGTCACCGGGAAGTCAAGACAGTCTGCTAACTGTCGGGATTGTGTCGGTAGGGTAGGGAAGGTGTTGAGTCTGTACTTCATTGGTAAGTCCATCCCAGTGTGCTACCTATTGTGTCCAGTATGACACAGACCTGTGGGGCGAGAGTGTGAAGGGACTGAGGAAGGGAAGCTGCGAGGCGTTGAGCCGGCTTAACCTGGACCCAGAACCTGAGCACGACCGCACTATGGTCAGGAAGTACCACCCTGGACGAGCCAGTGACGTCACATCTTGTCCCGCCAGCCACCGACGTCAACAGAAAACGGATGAATCACCACCACCACCCAGCCGCCGTGCACTTAATTAAGAGCCAAGTGTAAGTGGCTGGTGATTTTTAGATGAAATTTTCCTCCGGGAAATTTTATCTTTTTGGTGGGGAGTTATGTGAGGAGGTGGTTCACCAGCTCACTTACAATAGTGCTCTTATGCCTGTGGGAGCCAGTACACTTGTTAAGTGCACTTGTTAAGTGGGCGGACTTAAGTTTTGTACCAGCAACCGAAACATCTAGTGTTTGGGCTCATGTGAGAGCCCCAGTCATCAGCAGTCCATAAATGTTACCCTGGCCGGGGTGGCATGTCTGTGGACAGTGCTAGAGCTGATAGCATCATCTCATTGTATGGCATGAGGCTAGGCTCAGCTTTGCGCGCGAACGCCTAGGCCGCAGGCGTGGGGTGAAACATGTGGGGCCCCCGCGCTGGCTGCCCACTTGAGTGGTTGTCATGGAAACCAGCCGCCATCTTAGTAAACATCTTGAGCCGCCATGTTGGTCGGCCATCTTGGAGCTGCCCTAGGGGCTATGCTACACCGTCGCTGATTGGATGAGAGGGGTAGGCCGCTGTATGCCTTCCTCTCATTGGTTATTTCGAGAAGGACGCGGGAAGAGCCGGTGTGAGCATCATTCTGAACTCAGCCGCCACCTTGTCAAGACGTTCCTGTACTCAATTCGGCCAAATTGGAGTATAGGGCGTCGTGGTGGCTGGACTACAACTGCTGATGCATCCTGCTTCACCTACGACATCGGTCGTCACAGAATCCGGCCGAAGTCGTCGCTTGGAGGGGTTTAAGACATTATTGTATGCAGGGGGTAGAGGTACAGTGATCTGGGATCGTGGGGGAATGTGCATACGAGCAGCAACAGACTCGTAGATCCCATACCAGTGATGATTAGACTTGCTAGTGCTCTGTAGCAGTCGATGGGAACGGGGAAATTCGTGTCAGTGTTAAGGCAATTTCCCATGTTGGTGTGAGACGCTATCGTTGTGCGCGTCACCTGGGTATGAACGCTTCACTTCACCGGGGAGTCGAGGGTGCGAACTCAGCCGTGTTGAGTGTGAGGGGTTCAAGTGTGCGCCAATTTTCCGTATAAGTACTACGGTCAGGAACTACCGCCGCCTACGCCACCCGGAGCGAGCCAGCCACCTATAGCGGGGTGCCTGATGTATGGGAATGGTGTGTAAAGCCGGCAGTGTGAATGAGTAAGTACCTATGTGTGTATTTCGGTGATTAGTACTCTCTAAAGCTTGAATTCGAGGTCAAGTGTTCCGTCACATTGTCACGCAGCACCTGTTCAGGTGGAGTGAATTGTGGGCGAGGAGATTAATCACCTGTGTTGTCATCTTGTCAGTCCAGAGGGACTTAAGGTCTGGTGTACACAGACGTACAGTGTGTGTGTGTGTGTGGGTACACACGGGGAACACAGAATATACATAGATTAGCCAAGGACTGAGAAGGTGTCCATGTAATAAATTCTTTTATTTCATTGTGGTAATCATTTTTGATCGTCCGTGGGACGGAGTGATATCATTTCCATGTGTGGTCTTGCAGGTGTGGAATTCCAACACTGAGCGCTCAGGTATGTGTAACGCCAGTGATTCCTGGCAATGATTATTGTGGAGTGTGCCACAGTGTGGCTTAAATTTCTTGTAGTGTTCCCAGGGCCGTGACAAGTGTGATTTATATAAATATATATATTGTGGTTGCAGTATTAATTAACGTAATTTTGGTGAGGTTTGGTGAGTGACGAGGCCGTCTAGAGAGACCGCCCCCGCTCTGTCGAGTAACGTAACTCTCGAGTGTTTATCGGCATGCGTGACCGATAAATCACTCACCCATGTGATTTAAGGAGTGTGAGATTCTCCTTAGTGTTCCCAATAACGTTTGATAGCTGTAGGCTACATGTGTCAGCGGTAATTATATATATATATATATATAATCGTAGTGTCACGGTGCCCAGTGTTAATGTGTTATTTACTGTGTGGTGATTGCAATATATTGACCTATGTTCTAGGGGTCCTTTGCAGCAGTAAGTAAGTGTGTGCAGTATCCTAATATTTGGGAATTAGAGTACTTGCCGTGTGTGTTATTGCAAAGGGGGTTGTTATTTGTTGGTGATTGTTGCTAGTGTTGAGCAATCACCGTATGTGATTGCAGTTCAGTAAAACCATTGTGGGGCAGTGTTCTAGAGGGTTCATGTCCTGTATGTTATTTTGCTAGATTCTGCAGTATTGTAACGTAAATCACTGTGATTTGTTAGTGTGATTTGTCATTGTCGTGGGGGAACTCGGCTGTAGACGAGTACTTGGATACACATATATTCTCCTGGTTATCTGGTAGGACATCGAAGTCCAGTATTCAGTGAGGTGATTGCGAGGCAATTAATATAACGTAACCAAGGGAACGCCCATTGCTTTAAGAGAATTTGTTCTTTGACAATTTGAGTAACGTAGAATGCGTTTGGGTTAATTTACTTTCCTGTAAGCAGCTACGGTAGTCTCGAGGAGCCTAGCCATCAGCCAGATAAGAATTAGAGTATTGTCTGTCGTAATTAACGGTCAGTGGGCCGGGTAATTGACGTGTTTCAGGAAGTCAAAGTAATTAATCTCGATCCTTGTTTGATCGACTCACACGAAGGCTACATTGTTCCATTAACGTAACGTCGTTATCTGCCCGGAAGTACCGGCATTTGATTGACTCGTGAGAGGAGTAGCGTCATTTTAGAATAACGTAAACGTGGGGCTAATTACTGTTATTAGTCGCCTGAATTGGTCTGAGTATGGAAGGCTTAGACGGAATTCGTACCTTAATGTAAATTGCTGAGCCAGTGTGAAAGGTTGCGTATTTTAATTGTTTAATTACTGATCTTGAGGATAGTAATTAATTACTCTAAAGGTAATCACGAGTGATTACCGTTCTCTTAGCACTTTGGACATTGCAAATCAGAGTTTACCATCGCTGAGTGATTAGTAACCGATTAACGTAAATTAACGTAACTAGTAAAGAGATTAATCAGCTGTCTGGAAGTACAGGGATTAATGGGATTTTCTCACTGAATGCTCGACGGGTAGAGTGTTGTTTGATTTCCGCGTTACTAGTGACAGTTGTAAGAGTTGTTAATTTAACGTAAATGTTACCTTGTAATTAACGTAAATGTTATTGTGTTATTAACGTAAATCAATTGTTATTGATTGTTGATCGTCCGTGGGACGTAGTGTTAACGTAAGGATTAATTTGAGGAAGGGTGCTGGAGTTGCCAGTGAACCCATTAGTTATTCTTGTCATTGAAAGACTACTGATTTGATTGCATTGCAACCGCTGTTGCAGGAGTAGACTGCACTGAGGCGTAGAACAGTTAGGAGGTTACTGGAGACGTATTTCAGAACCTACTGTATCATTTGTTGTAATTGTGATTATAGATCTGTTAGTTCTTGCTTGCTTGTTGATTCCTCTGTGGTCACGCTTATGTTCGAGTTAGTTCATTATGCAGTCCGAGGGGCTGGTGTCTAGCTGTCATTGATAGTGTCACAGGAAGGATTTCGAGTAACGTCATTGACATTTCTTTTGTTTTGTTGTAGTAGTTAGTACTTTATTGAATAAACTAAGTTGTTATGGTTAACACTGTCTTTTCGTTACACCCCCACACATTATTATTGTTATGCAAATGTTCTTCACACTCGACTAACATTGAGACTTATTTTCTGAGCTTTGGATCAAATATACGGCACCACACAACAATAAATTATTGTTGTGAGAGCCCGTGACCTACTCGTTAGATTCGCTTCGGCGATTGGCGAAGGTCGGCGGCCTAAGTGGGGGGGGATTTCAATTTTCATTGGGGTCTCGGCGTTTGCTCGCGCCTAGTCAATTGTTCATACATGGTCCCAAAGTGAGGAATGAGCTGGTTACTACACTGGTGTGTTAGCTAAGCAAGTCCTTCCTCAGGCGACCTAGTTGAATATCACGACAGGAATAAAGGTTAAAGAATAAAGAAAGTTCTTAGAAATTTTCCGAGCTAAAATTCCTTATACCAATTTTAATTTATTCCAAAACTTCTCACAAGTTAAAAACTACACAAAACTCTCACAGTACCTAGTAGCCAGAACGCACTTCTCAGCCTACTATGCAAGGCCTGATTTGCCTAATAAGCCAAGTTTTCATGAAATAATGTTTTTTCGACTACCTAACCTACCTAACCTAACCTAACCTAACTTTTTCGGCTACCTAACCTAACCTAGCCACTAAAGATAGGTTAGGTTAGGTTAGGTAGGGTTGGTTAGGTTCAGTCATATATCTACGTTAATTTTAACTCCAATAAAAAAAATGGACCTCATACATAATGAAATGGGTAGCTTTATCATTCCATAAGAAAAAAATTAGAGAAAATAGATTAATTCAGGAAAACTTGGCTTATTAGGCAAATCGGGCCTTGAATAGTAGGCTGAGAAGTGCGTTCTGGCTACTAGGTACGACATATATATATATATATATATATATATATATACAACTTTAGAACACTTTCCCACCAGGAGACTCGAACCCTAGCCAGCACAGAAGCCTTCCAGCAACTGGCATAACAGGTACGCCTTAACCCTCTGCACCACCACTCAGACCCTTAAAAGAGATGGTAATTTCGGAGTATTTAAATACCCCAAAGATCAACACCTCCCAAGAGCACCAGAGCAAGTGAGGGGTCATTTAGACGTTAATTTCATCAAGTCCCTGTTAATATGGGAAGACACAGTGTCTCTGCTTAAGGCACAACTCTCCTAAACACGAGAGTTAAGTATACAACTTTAGAACACTTTCCCACCAGGAGACTCGAACCCTAGCCAGCACAGAAGCCTTCCAGCAACTGGCATAACAGGTACGCCTTAACCCTCTGCACCACCACTCAGACCCTTAAAAGAGATGGTAATTTCGGAGTATTTAAATACCCCAAAGATCAACACCTCCCAAGAGCACCAGAGCAAGTGAGGGGTCATTTAGACGTTAATTTCATCAAGTCCCTGTTAATATGGGAAGACACAGTGTCTCTGCTTAAGGCACAACTCTCCTAAACACGAGAGTTAAGTATACAACTTTAGAACACTTTCCCACCAGGAGACTCGAACCCTAGCCAGCACAGAAGCCTTCCAGCAACTGGCATAACAGGTACGCCTTAACCCTCTGCACCACCACTCAGACCCTTAAAAGAGATGGTAATTTCGGAGTATTTAAATACCCCAAAGATCAACACCTCCCAAGAGCACCAGAGCAAGTGAGGGGTCATTTAGACGTTAATTTCATCAAGTCCCTGTTAATATGGGAAGACACAGTGTCTCTGCTTAAGGCACAACTCTCCTAAACACGAGAGTTAAGTATACAACTTTAGAACACTTTCCCACCAGGAGACTCGAACCCTAGCCAGCACAGAAGCCTTCCAGCAACTGGCATAACAGGTACGCCTTAACCCTCTGCACCACCACTCAGACCCTTAAAAGAGATGGTAATTTCGGAGTATTTAAATACCCCAAAGATCAACACCTCCCAAGAGCACCAGAGCAAGTGAGGGGTCATTTAGACGTTAATTTCATCAAGTCCCTGTTAATATGGGAAGACACAGTGTCTCTGCTTAAGGCACAACTCTCCTAAACACGAGAGTTAAGTATACAACTTTAGAACACTTTCCCACCAGGAGACTCGAACCCTAGCCAGCACAGAAGCCTTCCAGCAACTGGCATAACAGGTACGCCTTAACCCTCTGCACCACCACTCAGACCCTTAAAAGAGATGGTAATTTCGGAGTATTTAAATACCCCAAAGATCAACACCTCCCAAGAGCACCAGAGCAAGTGAGGGGTCATTTAGACGTTAATTTCATCAAGTCCCTGTTAATATGGGAAGACACAGTGTCTCTGCTTAAGGCACAACTCTCCTAAACACGAGAGTTAAGTATACAACTTTAGAACACTTTCCCACCAGGAGACTCGAACCCTAGCCAGCACAGAAGCCTTCCAGCAACTGGCATAACAGGTACGCCTTAACCCTCTGCACCACCACTCAGACCCTTAAAAGAGATGGTAATTTCGGAGTATTTAAATACCCCAAAGATCAACACCTCCCAAGAGCACCAGAGCAAGTGAGGGGTCATTTAGACGTTAATTTCATCAAGTCCCTGTTAATATGGGAAGACACAGTGTCTCTGCTTAAGGCACAACTCTCCTAAACACGAGAGTTAAGTATACAACTTTAGAACACTTTCCCACCAGGAGACTCGAACCCTAGCCAGCACAGAAGCCTTCCAGCAACTGGCATAACAGGTACGCCTTAACCCTCTGCACCACCACTCAGACCCTTAAAAGAGATGGTAATTTCGGAGTATTTAAATACCCCAAAGATCAACACCTCCCAAGAGCACCAGAGCAAGTGAGGGGTCATTTAGACGTTAATTTCATCAAGTCCCTGTTAATATGGGAAGACACAGTGTCTCTGCTTAAGGCACAACTCTCCTAAACACGAGAGTTAAGTATACAACTTTAGAACACTTTCCCACCAGGAGACTCGAACCCTAGCCAGCACAGAAGCCTTCCAGCAACTGGCATAACAGGTACGCCTTAACCCTCTGCACCACCACTCAGACCCTTAAAAGAGATGGTAATTTCGGAGTATTTAAATACCCCAAAGATCAACACCTCCCAAGAGCACCAGAGCAAGTGAGGGGTCATTTAGACGTTAATTTCATCAAGTCCCTGTTAATATGGGAAGACACAGTGTCTCTGCTTAAGGCACAACTCTCCTAAACACGAGAGTTAAGTATACAACTTTAGAACACTTTCCCAAAAGTGTTCTAAAGTTAAGGCGTACCTGTTATGCCAGTTGCTGGAAGGCTTCTGTGCTGGCTAGGGTTCGAGTCTCCTGGTGGGAAAGTGTTCTAAAGTTGTATACTTAACTCTCGTGTTTAGGAGAGTTGTGCCTTAAGCAGAGACACTGTGTCTTCCCATATTAACAGGGACTTGATGAAATTAACGTCTAAATGACCCCTCACTTGCTCTGGTGCTCTTGGGAGGTGTTGATCTTTGGGGTATTTAAATACTCCGAAATTACCATCTCTTTTAAGGGTCTGAGTGGTGGTGCAGAGGGTTAAGGCGTACCTGTTATGCCAGTTGCTGGAAGGCTTCTGTGCTGGCTAGGGTTCGAGTCTCCTGGTGGGAAAGTGTTCTAAAGTTGTATACTTAACTCTCGTGTTTAGGAGAGTTGTGCCTTAAGCAGAGACACTGTGTCTTCCCATATTAACAGGGACTTGATGAAATTAACGTCTAAATGACCCCTCACTTGCTCTGGTGCTCTTGGGAGGTGTTGATCTTTGGGGTATTTAAATACTCCGAAATTACCATCTCTTTTAAGGGTCTGAGTGGTGGTGCAGAGGGTTAAGGCGTACCTGTTATGCCAGTTGCTGGAAGGCTTCTGTGCTGGCTAGGGTTCGAGTCTCCTGGTGGGAAAGTGTTCTAAAGTTGTATACTTAACTCTCGTGTTTAGGAGAGTTGTGCCTTAAGCAGAGACACTGTGTCTTCCCATATTAACAGGGACTTGATGAAATTAACGTCTAAATGACCCCTCACTTGCTCTGGTGCTCTTGGGAGGTGTTGATCTTTGGGGTATTTAAATACTCCGAAATTACCATCTCTTTTAAGGGTCTGAGTGGTGGTGCAGAGGGTTAAGGCGTACCTGTTATGCCAGTTGCTGGAAGGCTTCTGTGCTGGCTAGGGTTCGAGTCTCCTGGTGGGAAAGTGTTCTAAAGTTGTATACTTAACTCTCGTGTTTAGGAGAGTTGTGCCTTAAGCAGAGACACTGTGTCTTCCCATATTAACAGGAACTTGATGAAATTAACGTCTAAATGACCCCTCACTTGCTCTGGTGCTCTTGGGAGGTGTTGATCTTTGGGGTATTTAAATACTCCGAAATTACCATCTCTTTTAAGGGTCTGAGTGGTGGTGCAGAGGGTTAAGGCGTACCTGTTATGCCAGTTGCTGGAAGGCTTCTGTGCTGGCTAGGGTTCGAGTCTCCTGGTGGGAAAGTGTTCTAAAGTTGTATACTTAACTCTCGTGTTTAGGAGAGTTGTGCCTTAAGCAGAGACACTGTGTCTTCCCATATTAACAGGGACTTGATGAAATTAACGTCTAAATGACCCCTCACTTGCTCTGGTGCTCTTGGGAGGTGTTGATCTTTGGGGTATTTAAATACTCCGAAATTACCATCTCTTTTAAGGGTCTGAGTGGTGGTGCAGAGGGTTAAGGCGTACCTGTTATGCCAGTTGCTGGAAGGCTTCTGTGCTGGCTAGGGTTCGAGTCTCCTGGTGGGAAAGTGTTCTAAAGTTGTATACTTAACTCTCGTGTTTAGGAGAGTTGTGCCTTAAGCAGAGACACTGTGTCTTCCCATATTAACAGGGACTTGATGAAATTAACGTCTAAATGACCCCTCACTTGCTCTGGTGCTCTTGGGAGGTGTTGATCTTTGGGGTATTTAAATACTCCGAAATTACCATCTCTTTTAAGGGTCTGAGTGGTGGTGCAGAGGGTTAAGGCGTACCTGTTATGCCAGTTGCTGGAAGGCTTCTGTGCTGGCTAGGGTTCGAGTCTCCTGGTGGGAAAGTGTTCTAAAGTTGTATACTTAACTCTCGTGTTTAGGAGAGTTGTGCCTTAAGCAGAGACACTGTGTCTTCCCATATTAACAGGGACTTGATGAAATTAACGTCTAAATGACCCCTCACTTGCTCTGGTGCTCTTGGGAGGTGTTGATCTTTGGGGTATTTAAATACTCCGAAATTACCATCTCTTTTAAGGGTCTGAGTGGTGGTGCAGAGGGTTAAGGCGTACCTGTTATGCCAGTTGCTGGAAGGCTTCTGTGCTGGCTAGGGTTCGAGTCTCCTGGTGGGAAAGTGTTCTAAAGTTGTATACTTAACTCTCGTGTTTAGGAGAGTTGTGCCTTAAGCAGAGACACTGTGTCTTCCCATATTAACAGGGACTTGATGAAATTAACGTCTAAATGACCCCTCACTTGCTCTGGTGCTCTTGGGAGGTGTTGATCTTTGGGGTATTTAAATACTCCGAAATTACCATCTCTTTTAAGGGTCTGAGTGGTGGTGCAGAGGGTTAAGGCGTACCTGTTATGCCAGTTGCTGGAAGGCTTCTGTGCTGGCTAGGGTTCGAGTCTCCTGGTGGGAAAGTGTTCTAAAGTTGTATACTTAACTCTCGTGTTTAGGAGAGTTGTGCCATATATATATATATATATATATATATATATATATATATATATATATATATATATATATATATATATATATATAGTCTGGTCCATTAAACAGAACTTGAACACAATTCAGTCACTTGATCAGTAGGGAGGACTAATGGGTGGCAGATCTACACGTGCCAATTTCCATACATCAAATGTCAAGGATCTCCGGAGCTGTTGAGGCAACACTTCACGGCCTCCCGGCGCTCACACCATTATACTCCAACACAACCAGAGACGTCGCCGAAGCAAGCAACAAAAATTAAGACTTCTCACTGGAACTAAAGCTACAATTATAGCATCATTACTGCGATTTTAACAGTCTGTAATATTTACTAAGCGGAACTTGTTCAATTTTGATAGACATGGTGAATTTTTAACATTTTATGATTGGGGAGCAAAGGCTAGTTATTTTGTACACTGTATTAGTGGGAAGAAGATTGACAAACTGAAAACTCTGCCGACCGAACACTGCTCCTCGTCCAATTAAGAAGCGAAGCGTTAATGCCTTTCATCCTCTGGAGGGTTATCAAGGACACGACAATAGCTTACTGACCAACCAGCAAGTTTAGTCCTGAACATAGTCCAGAACTAAAATAAACTCTTTATCTACACCGAGAAGCGGGCTACACCACTATGAATTTATCCATGTATGAAAGATGATGGAAAAACAAGTTTAAATACAGATTATATTTAGTTGGAAACAGTTAATGGTAGCGAGATCTAGTGAGGTGTTACTGGTATTAAATTGTAAGATTTCCAAACTGTTGACTGTACAGCTAATGTGTGTACACTCCCAGAAGCCATGGTGATGCTCGAGTTGTTCCTCGGGGACGGAACACTAGTACGAAGCTCGTCTATACATTAAACATTATAATTTACAGAGAAGCGTGCTAGTGGATTCGAGTTGTTTCAGAACAGCGCCACATACATAGATACATACATACATACATACATATGTGACATCCGCCTACCCACACGTGCATATGAAAATCAAATAACCAAATTTGAACAATAAAATCCCTATTAAAAGGTTGATTGAAGAGAAAAACTTTGATCCTATCAATTCCCACTACACATGTGTCTCGACAATGGAGGCTGAGAAACTAATGGTATTTGTTGCTGGCAAAGGAAAATGTTATTTGTAACACAAAACACAATCAAGACCATTTTAACTTTAATAGAAGCCCTCACTTACTAGAACTTCCTGGGGGCTTAAGAACTTAAGAAGTCCTCAGCACCCTAAGCACTACAGCCCCACCGTTACCTACAACCCGGGTTACAGCCATGCAAGCGGTTACCACTAAATAAAATAAAATAAATGCAAACATCCCAGGTTCGCAAACGCAAGAACGCACTGAAATGAATACCTAAACCTTCATTTGAGTGCGTTCTGAGTTGGGTTGGTCTGACAAAAGGTTTTCGAACTTCTACCCATATAAATATATGACGATGAGAATACGGGCTGGAGGGAGAAAACCTCCAAGCAGAACGCAATGAACAGGAGACAACCCATTAAACGAGAAAAATGGAAAATCTAGCAGACGAAACTTTTCTATAGCCAGCCCCAACACACACAACACAATAACATCAGCGGTGCATGCAGGTATCAAACATCAGACGTAACATTCAGGAGCCTTAACAAGAAAGCTTTCATAACCTTGTTCCTCACTAACGTTAAACAGTGCTTTAGCATTCAGTCCCTCTGTGGAGAACCATCTAAAATAACACACAAGCTAGTCCAAAAGGGTGCCTCTATACTCGTCCCAGAACTGAGAGGTTTGGGATACGAGGAAAGACTAGTGAAACTACCTCACAGTTAATATAACGGATATGACCGCGATATTAAAGATTCTTTGGCGCACTGACATAATAGACGACGATATATTCCATAGAAATTATTCAGTGAGAAAGGAGGAAGCAACCGACTCTGCAAAATAACTTAAGAGGTAAAGAACCACGTTTCAGTGATTGAGTGGTTAACAAGTGGTACAAATTACAGAGGGTAATTGAAATTAACTACATTTACTTCTTAAAATCAGGCAAAACTACTGCATTATGTGGGCGACAACAGAAAAGGCGGGTACAGGAGCAGCTAATCAACCATGCAAGCACTAATCGCTGAGCTCACACTCCCACCTGTGTTGTCTGCAAGGCGTCTGACATTGAATTACGTTTCTAAAGTGATCAATTAGCGTGATACCTGTCTAGTGACTGAAGGATAAGAGATAGACTAACAGTGTTCCTAGTAGTAGCCCACGCGGTGTGACTCCTTGTGGGGAATAAAACAACGCCAGTGAAGCTAATTCAATTATTTGGAGGAATATTGCCCTTGTTTTGACACCAGATATATATTAGTAATCATCATAATATCTTGCAAATTCGTCATGTCCAAATTCGGCTTATGTAATTAGAAGATATTAAAGTGACTATTCTGCTCTTTGTTGTTTCTTTGTCTTGGTGTTCTTGAAACGTATGGAGCACATGTGTCGTTGTTGCTCTGAACTGCTGCCTTCATAAGTGGGTAGCACAAGTGTCCTTGTTGCCCCCAACCTGGCACCTCGGCCCTTCACTCCTACTTACAAAATGATTATTGAACTTCAAACACTTTTAGCCCCAGCCTATCATGGCGCCTGCGTCGGTAAACCATATATAACACTCCCATCACCATACACCATTTCTATAAATGGTAATATAAACACAAAATGTAAATGTTTAAATAAGTTGCGAGATGACGATCAGGGAGCGCCGGAGAGGGGGAGGGGGTGGTAGTCAAGAAGTGCCGAGGACGTGGGGGTTACTGTCAGGGGTTTCCGGGGAGGTGGGGGTCTGGGAGAGGGGAGGCTGGAAACTGACAGTGCCAGAGGGAGCGGGTATATAAGTGGAGCAGCTCCCCAACACAGTCAGTCGCTCGACCAGCAGAATCAGCTCAACATCCCAACACAATCATATAATTATGTTATTCAAGGTCTGTTTCGTTATCTTGATAAATATAAATATATATATATATATATATATATATATATATATATATATATATATATATATATATATATATATATATATATATATATTTTACCTGAATTGAATTACCTGATATACAGCAGTATTACTTTATGTAAATATAACATACTGAATATTTATTAACTGCAATAATTTGACTGATACTAATTTTAAACTTACTCGGTAATACCAGAAGTCGTCGCGGATAAAGTAAATACATTACATACCATCTTCGAGTAATATGCTCAATACAACGATCATTCATCACTGCTGATAACTGTAAAGTTTACGTAAGCTGACAACATTCCCTGGACCACAATGACTACTGACTCACAAGGACTCATCTTCCCCAGGTGTGTCTGGTCCTGGTGGTGGCCGCCGTGGCTATGGCTGACCCGGGTGACTACGGTGGACCCGTCTACGCCTCGGTACGTGTCACTTATTGTGTTTGTTGTGATCGGGCTTCAGCTCCTGGGCCCAATCAAATTTAAATGGCAGGTCGTCTGATGTACTGACTATGGGCCCTCGAGTTGAATTTATAATAATTATTTCAATATTGTGAATGGATTTACCCTCAACAAAGTACTTAATCCCGCATTTACACTATTTGTATAAAAATAATTTACTTACATCTATATGGCTCACACGAGTATCCAATTTCCATATGCAACCGCTATCACTCTTGCGGTCCATCATAAACTGTTCGCTATTATACATTTTCCATTCAACAAAAGTATTTTATAGTTCTCAATTATGTGTTCTCTGGCTTTTTAAATACAAGATGTGTTTTAGTTCTCTTAATCAGGTCTCGTACATTTACATTTTATCTGAAACCAGCTTTATGGCAAATATTTTAATATGTACACCACATTTCTTTAGCTTATTAAGAGAAAAGTTTTATGGTATATAATACTCTTTGCATACTTTTTGTATAGGGTCCTGAAGTTTTCATCTCTGTGAATGCCACTGACGTTATCCTGTTTGTGTGACGTCAAACGTTTTGGTCTTTATCATCATTATCTTTCAATTACGATAAAAATCGACATTAAACTTAGTGGACATTTCCTGTAACTCCTCCAGTAGCAGTATTTACTCATAATATAATCTACTTATTAATTTTAAATTGGTTGCAAACGTCAATAAGAAGAGTTCGGACTCGCTTGTATATGTGTGTTGAGTTTCAAGAGCACTCAACTTATAATAACGTAATTAATATAACATATTAATAAATGTATTATATAAAGAATACATTTTAATAATGTAATTATATTATTATAATATTGTAAAATATGAACAAATCCAACAGGTGCCTTGATGAGGGTTCGAACCTATGCGCTGGGTGTTCCCAGGCACGTTCTAGTCGACTGCACCACAACATTTATTAAAAAGAAATACAACCTAGAGTACTACTGCACCCATAAGGGGTCCCGAGGCTTGCACTAAAGCCAAACCGGGGTTTCACACAAGTCCCTGCATGCACTCGGGCTCTGTCAACAGTAATTCTACCTCTGACGCCCCTCCTTCAATATATGTGTATTGTGTATTGAAGGAGGTAGAATTATCTCAGGTCACCCAGGAGGTCAGAGGTAGACTTACTGGTTGACTGAGCCCAAGTGCATGGAGGGAACTGTGTGAAACCCCGGTTTGGCTCTAGTGCAAGTCTCGGGACCCCCTTAAGGGTGCAGTAGTACACTAGGTTGTATTTCTTTCGACTAGAGCGTGCCTGGGAACACCCAGCGCATAGGTTCGAACCCTCATCAAGGCACCTGTTGGATTTGTTCATTGATATATCATTAATGTGATTTCTCTGTGTATCGTAAAATATAAAATAACATATCTATATAAATAAAAATGTAAATGTTCGCCTGTTCAAAATCGCTAATCTCCGAAAATTCTTCGCCGATTGCTTTGAAATTTTCACAACGTTCCATTCGCAAACGAGCATGATTTTATATACATTTTATATAGATATCACATCTGTGACAGATAAAAACATGCTTTTTTTTAAACTGTGTATTTCATGTCTTTTTTCATGTGAGGTTAATCTCCAAAACCTCTTTACCGATCGCTTTGAAATTTTGACACAACGGTGCATTCGAATACGCACATGTTTTTATATATCTACTATATACATGCCACACCTGTGACAGGTAATAACATGCTTAAAAAAAAACGGCGCCATCTGTTGCACGTAATAGCCACACCCTATATTAAATATGTTGTGATTCCATTTCAATGTTTCCGATTGCATTGATATATTGATTTTTTATAGATTATTATTTATTTTTATTTAATTATTTTGTGTAACATTGCGTTAGAATTGAGCTGTGTTTTTACCATACCGTTCATTTCGTGAGTATAAGTATAGATACCACACATGTGACAAGTAAAAATATGCTTTTTTTGAAAAAACTGCGCCATCTGTTGCATGCAAGAGCAACACATGCTATACTAAGTATGTTACGATTCCATTTCAATGTTTCCGATTTCATTGATAAATTGAATTTTCATAGATTTCGATGTATTTTCATTGTTATTTAATTATTCTGTGTGACACTGCATTGGAATTAGGCGGTGTTGATTACCATACCGTTTATTTCGTGGGAATAGTTGTCTTTTTTCATTGGTTTTCATTTCTTTTTTATTTAATTCTCTTCTTATATTTCAGTGATGGGAACATCAGATCATTTGATGTTCCCCATTTTCTGATGGAAACATCAGATCTTTTGGGAATGCATCGGATGAGGGAGTGGGGAATGATGGGGAGGACGAGAGGACTGGGGAGGGGATAATGAGGAGAGGAAAAGAGGACGGGGGGGGGGGGGGGAGTTGGGAATGGTGGGGCCGAAAGGACAGGGAAATGGAGAATGGTGGGGAGAACAAGGGGATAGGGGAGTGGGGGAAGGTGGGGAGGACAAGAGGACGGGGGAGGGGGGGAATGGTTAGGAGGACGAGGGGAAGAGGGAGGGGGGAATGGCGTGGAGAACTGAGAGACAGCGAAAGGTTGCTGTGGCTCAGCTACACATGATCCACAGCAACGCGTGGCTGGGTACAACAAGTATAATATAATTCTGTTCTCGCTCTAGGAGCCACTGCCGTACTACTACGACTACAACGTGCATGACGGCTACAAGGGCACCAACTTCGGCCAGCACGAGAAGTCCGACGGTAAAAATGTGTACGGCTCCTACACCGTCGACCTCCCCGACGGTCGCAAACAAAGGGTACGTCCACCTCCCTCACACTTTTTACACTCTTCACTCCATCGCCTAGTGTGAAAACCAAAGTTCATGAATAACGTTATAAATTCCATGGCCACAACAATTTAAAGTTAAAAGCACCGTGTTCTTCCCCAGGTGGACTACACAGCTGACCACTACAGGGGCTACGTGGCCAAGGTCAGCTACTACGGCAAGGCTCAGCACCCTAAGCACTACGGCCCCGCCGTCACCTTCTTCAACAAGGGCTACGGCCACGGAGGCGGATACCACTAGTTTGGATAACTTAACCTGCGCGACAACGATTATATTTATGTAAAGTTTATGTGAAAGAATAAACGAATACCAAATATATTTGTCATTTGCGTCCAAACTGTAGCAACTAAGCGCCACAAGGAAGCTGTTTATATTATAACGTTTGTTGGTTTTGATTGATCCGGATAGTTGCAACAACATGCAATTTATGAATCAAACGCGTCATTACTTCAGAGTTCCACGTAAACGAAATAACATTTCATTATTATAAAATATATATTTTGTAAATAAAATATTGATAATGGCATCATTTTACGACAAACGTATATGCCAACCTCAGCATATATTCATTGATATAAATATATACATGTCTGATTCACTAAACAGATCTTGAACCCAATTCAAACAGTTGCTTGAGCACTGTTGGGAACTATTGGGTGGCAGACCTACACGTGCCAATTTCCATTCATCAAATGTCAAGGATCTCCGGAGCTGTTGAGGCAACACTTCACGGCCTCCCGGCGCTCACACCATTATACTCCAACACAACCAGAGACGTCGCCGAAGCAAGCAACAACAATTAAAAAGACTTCTCGCCGGAACTAAAGTTAAAATTCTTGCATCATTAATGCGATTTGACAGTCTGTAATATTTAAAAAGTGGTACTTGTTTAATTTGTGTACACAAAGTGAATTTTCAACATTTTATGATCGGGGAGCAAAGGCTAGTTCCTTTCCTGCATTAGTGGGTAGAAGACTGACACAAACTAAAAACTCTGCCGACCGAACACTACTACTCATCCAATGACGAAGGGTGCTTTAGTTGAGACCTCTTAACCTCTAGAGGGTTATTAAGGACAAGACAATACCTTACTGACCAACCAGCAAGTTTAGTCATGAACATAGTCCAGATCTAGAAAAAACTCTGAATCTACACCTAGAAGCGGGCTACACTTCTCTGTGCATTTATCCATGTGTGAAAGATGATGGAAAAACAAGTGTTTTAACACAGATTAAATTTAGTTGGAAACAGTTAATTTAATGGTAGCGCGATCTAGTGAGGTGTTACTGGTATTAAATTGCAAGGTTTCCAGACTGTTTACTGTAGAACTTGTGTGTACACTCCCATAAGTCATGGCGATGCTAAAGTTGTTTACTGAGGGACGGAACACCAGTATGAAGCTCGTCTATACATTTAATATTAAAATCCCCAGAGAAGCTTCTAGGCAACTGGAATCTCTGCACAAATGGAGGAATAACATATGTATATTGTTATACAAATTTATTGTTTCTAAACAGCGCCACATACATATACATACATACATACATACATACATACATACATACATACATACATACATACATACATACATATTATCTCCCAGAAGGTTCCTACTCGTTCCTCTCAATGTTTGCTGATGACGCCAAAATTATGAGAAGGATTAAGACAGAGGAGGACAACTTGAGGCTTCAAGAAGACCTGGGACAAGCTGCAGGAATGGTCGAACAAGCGGTTGTTAGAGTTTAACCCGAGCAAATGTAATGTAATGAAGATAGGTGTAGGGAGCAGGAGACTAGATACACGGTATCATTTGGGAGATGAAATACTTCGAGTCAGAGAAAGACCTGGGGGTTGATATCATGGCAGATCTGTCCCCTTAAGCCCATAGCAAGAGGATAACATCAGCGGCATATGCCCGGTTGGCCAACATAAGAACGGCCTTTAGAAACTTGTGTCAGGAATCCTTCAGAACTTTGTATACCACATGTGCTTACAAATCCTGGAGTATTCGGCTCCAGCATGGAGTCCATCTCTAGTCGAGCATAAGACTAAACTGAAAATGGTTCAAAGGTTTGCCACCAGACTAGTACCCGAATTGAGGGGTATGAGCTACGAGGAGAGACTACGGGAATTAAACCTCACGTTTCTGGGAGACACAAGAGTTAGGGGGGACATGATCACCACATACAAGATTCTCAGAAGAATTGATAGGGTAGATAAAGACAGACTATTTAACACCAGGGGCACACGCACACGGGACACAGGTGGAAATCGAGTGCCCAAATGAACCATAGACACATTAGAAAGAATTTTTTCAGTGTTAGAGAAGTAGACAAATGGAATGCATTAGGAAGTTTTGTGGTGGAGGCTGACTCCATACACAGTTTCAAGTGTAGATGTGATAAGAGACCAGTAGGCTCAGTAACCTGTACACCAGTTGATTGAAAGTTGAGAGGCGGGACCAAAGAGCCAGTGCTCAACCCCCACAAGCATAACTAGGTAAGTACATACATTACATCAGCCTACTCACACCCGCATACGAAAAGAATAAAATAAAATTTTAACACTAATATAATCCCCATTAAATAATTTTGTTGAAAAAAAGTTTATTCTATTAATTCCCACTATAAATGTGCCTTGAGAATGGAGGCTGTGAAATTGATGGAATTTGTCTGCTGGCGAAGGAAAATGTTACTTGTAGCACAAAACACAATCATGGCCATCTAAACCTTTATAGAAGCCCTCTCTAACCTGAACTTCCTGGGGGCTTAAGAAGTACTCAGCACCCTAAACACCACCAGAAGCTCCACCTTCACCTTCAACCCGGGTTACGCCCACTCAAGGGGCTACCAGTAATAATAAAAAAGTCAAGCATCCCAGGCTCCCAAACTCAAGCACGCACACATATGAAGATCTAAGTCTTCATTTGGACTGCATGATGAGTATGTTGGTCTGGTCTGACAAATGGTTGTTGGACTTCTACCCATATAAATATATGGCGATGAGAATTCAGGCTGGAGGGAGGAGACCTCCAAACAAAACGCAATGATCGGGAAACAACTCCTTAAACGAGAAAAGAATCTAGCAAACTTAACTTTTCTAACGCCAGCCCCCCACCCTCACACACACACACAACACAATAACATCAGCGGTGCATGCAGGTATCAAACATCAGACGTAACATTCAGGAGCCTTAACAAGAAAGCTTTCATAACCTTGTTCCTCACTAACGCTGGCAGTGCTTTAGCATTCAATCTCTCTGTGGAGAACCATCTAAAATAACACACAGGCTAGTCCAGAAGTTTGCCGCTATATTGGTGTCAGAACTGAGAGGTTTGGGATACGAGGAAACACTAGGGAAACTACCTCAACGTTTAATATCACGGATATGATCGCTCTATTAAAGATTCATTGGTGCACTGACAGGATAGACGACGATATGTTCAGAAGAAGATATGAATCAATGAGAAAGAAGGAAGCAATCGACCCAGCTAAATAACCTAGATGTAAAGAAGCACTTTTCAGTGCTTGAGTTGTTAACACGTGGTACAAATTAAGGAGGGTAATTGAAGTTAACTATATATTCACTTTTTAAATCAGGCATGATAACTACTGTATTATGTGGGCGACAACAGAAAAGGCAGGGACCAGGAGCCGCTAGTCAACCATGCAAGCACTAATCGCTGAGTACACACTCCCATCCGTGTTGTTTGCGAGGCGTCTGACAATGAATTACGTTTCTGAAGTGCTCAATTAAAACATTTAAATTTATTTTAAACAATAGTATTTTTAGTGTTAAATTAAATATTGTACCGAGAGACTACCTTTAAGTTGGCTTCAGGTAACATGTGGTTAATACCTTGAGGTTACATTAAGATGGTTCCGAGGATTAGCGTCCCCGCGGCCCGGTTCTCGACCAGGCCTCTTTTTTTTTTTAATAAAACAAAGAATATTTACAATATAAAATAGGTCGCCAAAGCCCCAAATCGGAACAGCTCAACACAACTTGAACAAAACACGAAAGGCACACGAAACAAAGGTGGAATACATATTTGGGAAGTGCAAGAACAAAACAAAAAAAAAAAGTACAAGTATAATAAAAGGGGGCACCAAGGCACCAAAACGGAACATCCTACAACAGAACAAAAACAAAACAAAAGACACAAAAAAGCAATACACATGAGCAAACATAAATAAGCAATATAGTACACACAAGTAAACACAACATGAAACATAAAACATCAGCACTAAACATCATGCATAACCAGTAAAATACACAAACCCACCACTTGAGCAGGGAAACTAGACACAAAATACTACACATAAACACACCACAAACAGAAATAATATTACATAAAAGAACACATACACAGGGTAGCCGCCGACAACGGCGATACATGCCGGAAGGCTCCGAAGCACCACGGGATAACATATACCACAAAACATGGAAAGCAATATAAGACAGCAAAAGACAGCCCCACAACCGGGGTAAAATACAGGCACAGAAAACTGGGTCGCCAACTCCACACAGGCGGAAAAAGTGGCATCACACAGTACCACAACAGACAAAACAAACACACGGCAACACACAAACGGATCTGAAACCCTCAAACGGAGGATGGGCCCACCACACACACACACAAACACACACACACACACACACACAGGAACCAGGCCAACACAGCCAGGCCACACAACTCAGCCAGAAGCACGGCACAAAATTTACATCCAGAACAGAGCACAACAAACACAGGCATCAGAAAGCACAGACTGTTAACACAGACCAAGGGAATTTCACACAATACCCATCCCACTCCTCTAAATTATAGGGTGTACGTATACCCTTGGGGCAATCCGTATAATCCGAGGCCCACCGGCTGGACGGCGGGACCCCTGGCACATTGTCCAGCACCACGGAGCCCCGCCGGACTCCATCCTTTTTTCAGTACCAGAACGAGATCACGACCCACACCATCGCAGACAGCTGCGACCTCCCATCCCGGCGAACCTGGCCTCAGAAGCGCTGGGGAAGGCACAGGGGGCAAGCACGAAGGAGGTCACAGGAGCAGGCACAGAGGAGGCCACAGAAGCAGGCACTGAAGAGGGCACAGCAGCAGACACTGAAGAGGGCACAGCAGCAGGCACTGAAGAGGGCACAGCAGCAGGCACTGAAGAGGGCACAGCAGCAGGCACGGAAGAGGGCACAGGAGCAGGCACGGAAGAAGGCCCAGAAGCAGGCACGGAAGAGGGCCCAGAAGCAGGCACGGAAGAGGGCCCAGAAGCAGGCATGGAAGAGGGCCCAGAAGCAGGCACAGAAGAGGGCCCAGAAGCAGGCACGGAAGAGGGCCCAGAAGCAGGCACGGAAGAGGGCCCAGAAGCAGGCACGGAAGAGGGCCCAGAAGCAGACATGGAGGAGGGCACAAGAGCAGGCACAGAGGTACCCTCCACCAGCTGCCACCCGAGACATGGCCACACGCCATGCTTGGAGACAGGCCGCTGGTCATCTGAATTATCACACCCTTCATCAGGCACCACAGCAGAAAACTCTGGCAGACGTGCCACCCCACGCATAGCACGATCCCTTAGTACCACAGCTTCAACAATCGGGGGCACCGGACCACACACGACAGGAGACCGCACCTCAGGGACATCTACAGGGACATTCACGGTAAATACCTCACCCGGAGACGGGGCAAGCAAGGGTGCCAGAGGCGGGGAAGCCGGTGGCGGGGACGGGCCTGTACCGGCCCCACACCATGACCCCCACATTCCCAACCAAGGGGCTAGCAGAATAAGGCACCAGCACCGAGTCACCAGACGGCCATGAAGCAGTGCCCACAGCACCAGCACAAGGAGACGAGTTCGAGGCCGCCAACGGGGGAAAATCCTTCTCCCGGAAGGAATTGGTAGGAGCCGCCACCAAACCACTGCAGATCGCCGCCTGGTGCCATGCAAGGCCAGACCGGAAACATGTTCAGGGCTGCCCAGCTTAGAAGGCATGGATGGAGTTACCAAGCAATGTGACAGTACACAGAACAGGAGGAGACTGGAGACAGAGCAATGGTCCAGGTCCCGTTAGATAGCCAAGCCACCTGCCGGAAGAGACAACGTTCATCCAGAGACCCAACAGCACCATACTGTCCAAAGTAACGAGGAAGCAATCTGTCCGGGAACTCAAATGAAACCCCATGAAGTGCCACATACGTGAGAGTACAACAGTGGTTGGACACAGTGACGGTACCACCATTGTCAGGGAGCGGGAACGACCGACCATCATAGCGGGCTACCAAATCCTAGTAAATGGCCAGAGAGCTGAGCTTAACAAGCACCTGGTGAGTTGTTAAGAGCCACAGACGTCTGCTATTTTAACTCACAGCACATCCAGTACCACCACCTCCATTGACAGGTACGACGCCCGTCCAGAGAATTCCAATCCAATAGTCTCCGAGCACCCAACATGGGGAAGGGGCTGCCCCATGACGCCACCAGACAGCCGGAGGGTCGCGCCCACTGGTCTGGACATACCAACAGCTAGGTTAACATTGGGAGCAAGGCACGACGCACACCCTCACCCTATGCTGGCTAATCAGCCAATCTTGACCAGGCCTCCTCGTTGCTGGACTGGTCAACCAGGCTGTTGGACGCAGCTGCTCGCAGCCTGATGTATGAGCCACAGCCTGGTCGATCAGGCATCCTTTGGAGGTACTAATCAAGTTCTCTCATGAACACTGTGAGTGGTCGGCCAGTTATACCCTTTGTGTGTAGTGGAAGCGTGTTGAACAGTCTCGGGCCTCCGATGTTTATAGAGTTCTCTCTCAAAGTACCTATTGCACCTCTGCTCTTCAATGGGGTATTCTGCACATCCTGCCATGCCTTCTGGTCTCATGTGGGGTTACTTCTGTGTGCAGGTTTCGGACCAGCCCCTCAACAATTTACACGTGGAAAATAGTAATGTATTTACAAGTAATAGGTATTCAGGTATTCCTACCTGCGCTCAAGAGAATACAGATTTAGGTATTTTAGTCGGTCCCAGTAGTTTAGATGTTTTACTGAGTGGATTCTAGCAGTAAAGGATCTCTGCATGCTCTCCAGGTTAGCTATTTCCCCAGCTTTGAAAGAGGCTGTCATTGGGCAATAGTATTCAACTCTAGAGAGCACTAGCATCTCTAGTGTGAAAGGTGCTTGTTATCCAACCTGTCATTTTTCTTGCAGTTGTGATGGCTACTTTATTGTGTTCTTTAAAAGGTAAGGTCTTCCGATATGAATACATCCAAATAATTCTCATTGCATTTTTCTTCTATATAATGCTTTGACTGCATTTTGTACGTGGTTTCCGTTTTTATATTTTCAGTTTTCCCCGTAGTGCATAAACTGGAACTTATCTTCGTTAAACACTATACTATTTTCTGTAGCCCATATAAAGCCCCGATTTACATCTGATTGGAGGTTTGCCGTGTCCTGTTTGTTGTGTACTGTCATAAAAATCCTAGTGCCATCTGCAAAGGAAGATACAGTACTACAGATTGTTTCCTTGTCTATGTCCGATATGAAGATGAGAAAAAGTACTGGAGCAAGCACAGTACCATGATGGACTGAGCTCTTCACGGTTGATGGATCGGATTTTATTTTGTTGACTATTACACATTGGGATCTATTAGTCAGGAAATTATAGATCCATCTGCCTATTTTTTTCCGGTAATTCCTCTTAAACGCCTTTTGTGTGCGATGGTCACATTCGTCGAAGCTCTTGCGAAATCTGTATAAACTACATCAGCGTTTTGTTTGTCTTCTATGGCATCTAAGGCCACGTCATAGTGGTCTGTGTGTGATAACTGTGATAGTGGTCTAACTGTGATAAGCAAAAGCGCCCTGTTCTGAAACCATGTTGTCCAGGGTTAAGGAGAATCTGTGATTCGATGTATTTTGTGATCTTACTTCTTAGCACGCTTACAAAGATTTTTATGATGAGTGATGTTAGTCCTATTGGCCTGTAATTTTTTGCCTCTGCCTTATATCCTTTATGAAGTGGTGCTATCTCTGCTGTTTTTAATATGTTAGGGATAACGCCAGTATCTAGGCTCCGTCTCCAAAGAATATGAAGGTCCTGCGATAGTGTTTTTTTTACAGTTCTTGATGAATATAAAGTTTAGAATCAGAGCCTGGTGAAGAGTGCATAGGCATACTGTCTATCGGTTAAGAAGAAGTGTTATTGTATCTGTTAAACTCTCTCCCTCTCCACCTTACCTGTTTATTCCAGCTCTTCCCCTTAATCCCTGTATATTTTCTCCTTTCCTTCCATTCCTTTTTTTCGCACTCTCTCTCCAGCAGTTTTTTTCTAATATCTGAACACCTTCTCTCTTCCATTTCCCCCCTCTCTCATTCTTTTATCTCCCATTTTTCTTTCTTCCTCCTTCCTCTTTTCTAAATATTCTCTTGGGAGTCTAAATTTCCGTAGTGACAGTTGAGGGTATCATGTGATATGTGTCTAGTGGCCAAAGTATAGGAGATGAACTAACAGTGTTCCGAGTTATAGCCCATGCGGTATGACTCTTGGTGGGGAATAATACAACGCCAGTGAAGCTAATTCAATTACTTGGAGGAATATTTACCTTGTTTTGACCAAACCAGATATATTAAATATCTGGTACAGATACATACATTATTAGTAATATTGACTTTATTGAATACTGACCAGATTTTTATTACTAAATAATAATATCTTTCAAATTCGTCATGTCTAAATTTGGCTTAACATGCAATTATAAGATAGTAAAACCAAACTATTTTGATCTGTGTTGTTTCTTTGTCTTGGTGCTCTTGAAACGTGCGCAACACATGTGTCGTTGTTACTCTGAACAGCTGCTTTCATAAGTGGGTGGCACAAGTGTCCTTGTTGCCCCAAACTCGGCACCTCGGCTATTCACTGATAACTACAAAATAACTATCAAACTTCAAACACTTTTAGGCCCAGCCTATCATGGCGCCTGCGTCGGTAACCCGTATATAATACTCCCAGCACGATTCACTAGTACTGTTAATGGTAGTTAAAGCACAAAATATAAATGTTTAAATAAGTTGAGAGATGATGATCAAGGAGCGCTGGAGAGGGGGAGGAGGTGATAGTCAAGAAATGCTGAGGAGGGGGTTGGGGTTACTGTCAGGGGTTTCCGGGGAGGTGGGGGTCTGGGAGTGGGGAGGCTGGAAACTGACAGTGCCAGAGGGAGCGGGTATATAAGTGGAGCAGCTCCCCAACACAGTCAGTCGCTCAACCAGCAGCCTCAGCTCAACATCCCAACACACTCATATAATTATGTTATTCAAGGTCTGTTTCGTTATCTTGATCAAATATAGCAACAAACACATTTCAATGTTCATTAATAAATAACCAAAAAATCGAAATTCCAATTGAATTACCTGATATACAGCATCAGTTCATTTAAGTATAACATATTGAATATTTATTAACTGCAATAATTTGATCGATACAAATTTTAAACTTACTCGTTAATACCAGAAGTCGTCGCGGATAAAGTAAATCCATTACATACTATCTTCGAGTAATATGCTCAACACAACGATCATTCATAACTGCTGATAACTGTAAAGTTTATGTAAGCTGACAACATTCCCTGGACCACAATGACTACTGACTCACAAGGACTCATCTTCCCCAGGTGTGTCTGGTCCTGGTGGTGGCCGCCGTGGCTATGGCGGACCCGGGTGACTACGGTGGACCCGTCTACGCCTCGGTACGTGTCACTTATTGTGTTTGTTGTGATCGGGCTTCAGCTCCTGGACGCAATCAAATTTAAATTACAGGTTGTCATGTATTGACTGTCGGCCCTCGAGTTTAATTTATAATATTTAATTATTATGAATGGATTTATTCTCAACAAACTATTTAATTCCACGTTCACACTATCTGTATAAAATAATATTTACTTTCATCTGTATGGCTTACACGAGTATCCAATTTCCATATGTATCCGCTAGCATTCTGGTGGTCCATCATAAACTGCTCGCTTTTATCCACTTTCCATACACCAAAAGTATTTTATAGTTCTCAGTCACGTGTTCTCTGGTTTTTTATATACAAGATGAGTTTTAATTCTCTTAATCAGGTCTCGTACGTTTACATTGTGTCTGAAACTAGCTTTATGGCAATTTTTCATTTTTTAACAAATTTGTTTTGGAGCTGATTAAGGGGTGAGCTGTAAAGAATATAATACTCTTGGCATACTTTTTGTCCGGATTCCTGAAGTTTCCATCCCCTGTGTATGCCAGTGATGTGATCCTGCTTGTGTATGCCAGTGATTTTATTCTGCTTGTGTATGCCAGTGATATTTTCCCTGCTTGTGTATGCCAGTGATATTTTCCCTGCTTGTGTATGCCAGTGATATTTTCCCTGCTTGTGTATGCTACTGCTGGAGTACGCCACTGATGTTATCCCGTGTGTGAAGTCAAATTTCTGGGTCTTTTTATCATAATAAGCTTTCAATTACGACAAAAGTCGATATTAAACTTAATGGACATTTCCTGCAACTTCTAAAAAAAATCCTCCAGTTGCAGTATTTACTCATAATATAATCTACTTATTTATCTTAAATTAGCTGCAAACGTCATTAAGGTGGTGGTCAGGCTCGCTTGTATTTTAGTGTTGAGTTCTGTGACCACTCAAGCTATATTTACATGATTAATATATAATACATAACATTTAATATTAAATGTAATATATACATTAAAAATATATAATTATATTATTATAATATTGTAAAATATAATATATATTATAATTTTCCTCGCTCTAGGAGCCACTGCCGTACTACTATGACTACAACGTGCATGACGGCTACAAGGGCACCAACTTCGGCCAGCACGAGAAGTCCGACGGTAAAAATGTGTACGGCTCCTACACCGTCGACCTCCCCGACGGTCGCAAACAAAGGGTACGTCCACCTCCCTCACACTTTTTACACTCTTCACTCCATCGCCTAGCGTGCAACCCTAAGTTCATGAATAATGGTTTAAATTCCATAACCGCAATAATATCAAGTTAAATGCACCGTGTTCTTCCCCAGGTGGACTACACAGCTGACCACTACAGGGGCTACGTGGCCAAGGTCAGCTACTACGGCAAGGCTCAGCACCCTAAGCACTACGGCCCCGCCGTCACCTTCTTCAACAAGGGCTACGGCCACGGAGGCGGATACCACTAGTCTTGGATAACTTAACCTGCGCGACAACGATTATATTTATATAAAGTGTATGTGGAAGAATAAACGAAAACAACCAAATATATTTGTCATTTCCGTCCAAACTGTAGCAACTGAGCGCCACAAGGTAGCTATTTATATTATATGATTTGTTGATTTTGATAAATGCGGATAGTTGCAACAACATGCAATTTCTAGATCAAACGCGTCATTATTTATGCTTCCCACGTAAACGAAAGAACTTCAGTATTAAACAAATATATTTTGTAAATAAAATATTGATAAAGGCATCATTTTACGACAAATGTATATGCCAACCAAGAGCGTATATTCCGTATAATAAATATATACATGTGTGATCCATTAAACAGAACTTTAACACACAATTCTAAAAGTTGATCACTATGGGAGACAGTTGGGTGGCAGACTTACACGTGCCAATTTCCATTCATCAAATATCAAGGATCTCCGGAGGTGTTGAGGCAACACTTCACGGCCTCCCGGCGCTCACACCATTATACTCCAACACAACCAGAGACGTCGCCGAAGCAAGCAAACAAATCAAGTCTTCTTACCAGAGCAAAGACTACAATTCTAGAATAATTAATGCGTTCTGACAGTCTGTAATATTTACTAAGCGGAACTTGTTCAGTTTTGATAGACATGGTGAATTTTTAACATTTTATGATCGAGGAGCAAAGGCTAGTTATTTTATTCACTGTATTAGTGGGAACAAGACTGACACAAACTGAAAACTCTGCCGACCGAACACTGCTCCTCGTCCAATTAAGAAGCGAAGCGTTAAAGCCTTTCATCCTCTGGAGGGTTATCAAGGACACGACAATAGCTTACTGACCAACCAGCAAGTTAAGTCCTGAACATAGTCCAGAACTAAAATAAACTCTCTTTATATACACCGAGAAGCGGGCTACACTTCTCTATGAATTTATCCATGCATGAAAGATGATGGAAAAACAAGTGTTTAAACACAGATTAAATTTAGTTGGAAACAGTTAATGATAGTGAGATCTATCGAGGTGTTAGTGGTATTAAATTGCAAGGTTTCCAGACTGTGTTGAATACACAGCTCGTGTGTGTGTGTACACTCCCAGAAGTCATGGTGATGCTCAAGTTGTTTCTCAGGGAAGGAACACCACCAGTACGAAGCTCGTCTACACATTTAACATTATAATCTCCAGAGACGCTTTCTAGTGGACTGGAATCTCTGCACAAATGGTAGAATAACATTTGTATATTGTTATACAAATGTATTGTTTCAGAACAGTGCCACATACACATACATTACATCCACCTACCCACACACTCATACGAAAATAATCAAATCAAATTTGAACACCAATATAATCCCCATTAAATAATTTATTAGAGAAAAACTTGTATCCTTTTAATTCCCACTACACATGTGTCTTGAGAATGAAAGCCGAGACACGGATGACATTTGTCTGCTGTCGAAGGAAAATGTTACTTACAACAGAAAACACAACCATGACCATCATAACCTTTATAGAAGCCCTCACTAACCTGAACTTCCTATGGGTTTAAGGGTTAAGAAGTACTCAGCACCCTAAGTACTACAGCCCCGCCGGCACCTTCAACCCAGGTTACACCAACAAAACAAGCTACCACTAAAAAAAAAAAAACCACATCCCAGGCTCCCAAAGGCAAGCGCGCACTCAAATCAAGATCTGTCTTCATTTGAGTGCGAGCTGAATTATGTTGGTCTGGTCTGACAAATAGTTGTTGGACTTCTACCCATATAAATATATGGGGATGAGAATACGGGCTGGAGAAAGGAGACCTCCAAACAGAACGCAGTGAATGGGAGACAACCTCATAAACGAGGAATAAAGAAAACAATCTAGCAAACGAATGTATTTTAACGCCAGATCCCAGCCCGTTCTCCAAAGATTCAAAAGTGAACCCATGCACCAGCCAAACTCCCTGTTTACTAATGAAAAACGGTCTACACACGACTCAACTGATGACATTTGAACAGTTCCGGAACAAGTGATTCACTGACGAATTTTGTTGGAACCACAACGCTGTAAATGTTTCACCCTCGTACTACAATTACAAGTAATCGCCAACAAAACCTATGCCTATATATTCACAATATGCTAATATATTATAATATTTATTTATATTTGAGATCATTCCCGCTTTGAATGAACAGCTCGTAAAAATTAAGAATGCGTTTGTGGGGGTCGACCGCTGGATGTAATGGACTTGAATCGAGGACGGGTTGCCCAACACCCCCCCCCCCCCCTGCGCGCACACAGACCACACACAAACACAACACACACACACAACACACACACACAACACAAAACACACACACACACAACACAAAACACACACACACACACACACACACACACACACACACACACACACACACACACACACACACACACACACACACACACACACACACACAACACTAGAGAGCAGAGAAAGATACCAGAGCGCCAGGAATGAATACGTGAGGGCGAGAAGAGAGGAAGAGAGGCAATATGAAAATGACCTTGCGAGCAAGGCAAAGACTCAACCCAAACTGCTGCAGAGCCACACCACATATGTAAGGCTAATCCTGGAGTATGCAGCCCCAGCATGGAGTCCGTACCTAGTCAAGTACAAGACGAAGCTGGAAAAAAGTTCAGATGTATGCCAGTAGGCTAGTCCAAGAACTAAGAGCCATGATTTATGAGGAAAGGCTGCGTGAACTGTACCTCACGTCGCTGGAAGACAGAAGAACTCGGGGAGACATGATCACCACATACAAAATTCTCAGGGGAATTGACAGGGTAGACAAGGTTGGATTATTTAATATGGGTGGTACACGCACAAGGGGACACAGGCGGAAGCTGAGTACCCAAATGAGGCATTAGAAAGAACGTTTTCAGTGTCAGATTAGTTAGTAAATGGAATGCACTAGGAAGTGATGTGGTGGAGGCTGACTCCATACACAGTTTCAAATGTAGATATGATAGAGCCCAGTAGGCTCAGGAATCTGTACACCAGTTGATTGACAGTTGAGAGGCGGGACCAAAGAGCCAAAGCTCAACCCCCGCAAGCACAATTAGGTGAGCACACACACACACACACACACACACACACACACACACACACACACACACACACACACACACACACACACACACACAATAACATCAGCGGTGCATGCAGGTACCAAACATACGACGTAACATTCAGGAGCCTTAATAAGAAAGCTTGCATAACCTTGTTCCTCACTAACGCTGGCAGTGCTTTAGAACAATCAGTCCCTCCGTGGAGAACCATCTAAAATAACACACAGGCTAGTCCTGAAGTTTGCCGCTATATTGGTCCCAGAACTGAGAGGGTTGGGATATGAGGAAAGACTGGATAATAGACTGGCTATTACCTTAACATTTAATATCACGGATATGACCACAATATTAAAGATTCAATATTAATGATTTATATCCTGTGCACTGACAGGACCGACGACGACATGTTCAGAAGAAATGAATCAATGAGAAAAGAGGAAGCAACCGACCCAGCTAAATAACTTAGAGGTAAAGAACCACTTTTCAGTGCATGAGTTGTTAATGTTACAAATTACAGAGAGTAATTGAATTTAACTATATTCAATTCTTAAAATCAGGTATGATAACTACTGTATTATGTGGGCGACAACAGAAAAGGCGGGGACCAGGAGTCGATAGTCAACCATGCAAGCACTAATCGCTGAGCACACACTCCCATCCGTGTTGTTTGCGAGGCGTCTGACAATGAATTACGTTTCTGAAGTGATCAATTACTAGATTGTAATTTATTTTAAACAATAATATTTTTAATGGACCACAGGATCACAAATCCAGCGTGCTGTCCGCTCGACCGACCGGCTCCCAGCTGTTAAGACAGCTGCAACGATCTGCTTTCCGGGAATGTGTAACAAAAAGTAGGCCCGGTCGAGGACCGGGCTGCGGGGACGCTAAGCCCCGAAATCATCTCCAGATAACCTCAAGAAGATGGTAATTAATCACAAAATGTAAATGTTTAAATAAGTTGACAGATGACGATCGGGGAGTATTGGAAAAAGGAGGGGGGTGGTAGTCAAGAAGTGCTGAGAAGGTTGGGGTTACTGTCAGGGGTTTCCGGGGAGGTGGGGGTCTGGGAGAGGGAGGCTGGAAACTGACAGTGCCAGAGGGAGCGGGTATATAAGTGGAGCAGCTCCCCAACACAGTCAGTCGCTCGACCAGCAGCCTCAGCTCAACATCCCAACACACTTATATAATTATGTCATTCAAGGTCTGTTTCGTTAGCTTGATAAAATATAACAACAAACACATTTCAATTTGTATTAATATATATAACAAAATAATCTATATTGCAATTGAATTACCAGATATAAAGTATTACCTCGTCTAAACATAACATATACTGAATATTTATTAACTGCAATAATTTGACTGATACTAATTTTAAACTTACTCGTTAATACCAGAAGTCGTCGCGGATAAAGTAAATGCACTGCATACTATCTTCGAGTAATATGTTCAATACAACGATTATTCATCACTGTTGATAACTGTAAAGTTTATGTAAACTGACAACATTCCTTGGACCACAATGACTACTGACTCACAAGGACTCATCTTCCCCAGGTGTGTCTGGTCCTGGTGGTGGCCGCCGTGGCTATGGCGGACCCGGGTGACAATGGCGGACCCGTCTACGCCTCGGTACGTGTCTCTTATTGTGTTTGTTGTGATCGGGTTTCAGCTCCGGGGCCCAATCAAATTGTAATTGCAGGTCGTCTGATGTATTGACTTTCGGTTCTCGAGTATAATTTATAATTATTATTTAAATATTGTGAATGGATTTACCCTCAACAAACTACTTAATTCCGCGTTCACACTATCTGTATACAAAAATATTTACTTTAATCTATATGGCTCACACGAGTATCCACTTTTCATGGCACTCTTGCTGTCCATCATAAACTGTTCGCTTTTTTCCACTTTCTATACACCAAAAGTATTTTATAGTTCTCAATCATGTGTTCTCTGGCTCTTTAAATAAAAGATGAGTTTTAGTTCTTTTAATCAGGTCTCGTACGTTTATATTGGATCTGAAACTAGCTTTATGACACATTTTCATTTTTTTCATTTTTAACACATTTCTTTTGGAGCTGATTAAGGGGTGACCTGTATGGAATATAATACTCTTGGCATACTTTTTGTCCAGGTTCCTGAAGTTTCCATCCCTATGTATGCGAGTGATGTTATCTTGTTTGTGTATACCACTGATGGTATCCTGCTTGTGTATACCACTGATGGTATCCTGCCTGTGTATACCACTGATGCCATCCTGCTTGTGTATACCACAGATGCTATCCTGCTTGTTTATATCACTGATGTTATCCAGCTTGTGCATGACACTGCTCGAGAACGCCACTGATGTTATCCTGTTTGTGTGATGTCAATAGTTTGGGTCTATATAATCATAAGCTTTCAATTTTGACTAAAATCGACGTGAAACTTAGTGATTTCCTGCAACTTACAAAAATCCTCCAGTGGCAGTGTTTACTTATAATATAATCTACTTATTTATTTTAAATTGGTTGCAAACGTTATTAAGAAGAGTTAGGGATCGCTTGTATTTTCGTGTTGAGTTTCATGACCACTCAAGTTATAATTACGTAATTAATATGTAATACATAACATTTAATAATAAATGTAATATATATATACATTATAAAAATGAAAATATATTATTATAATATTGTAAAATATAATATATATATACTAAAAAAATCCTCGCCCTAGGAGCCACTGCCGTACTACTACGACTACAACGTGCATGACGGCTACAAGGGCACCAACTTCGGCCAGCATGAGAAGTCCGACGGTAAAAATGTGTACGGCTCCTACACCGTCGACCTCCCCGACGGTCGCAAACAAAGGGTACGTCCACCTCCCTCACACTTTTTACACTTTACACTCCAGCGCCTAGTGTGAAAACCTAAGTTCATGAATAACATTTTAAATTCCATAACCGCAACAATATCAAGTTAAATGCACCGTGTTCTTCTCCAGGTGGACTACACAGCTGACCACTACAGGGGCTACGTGGCCAAGGTCAGCTACTACGGCAAGGCTCAGCACCCTAAGCACTACGGCCCCGCCGTCACCTTCTTCAACAAGGGCTACGGCCACGGAGGCGGATACCACTAGTCTTGGATAACTTAACCTGCGCGACAACGATTATATTTATCTAAAGTTTATGTGAAAGAATAAACGAAAACTACCAAATATATTTGTCATTTCCGTCCAAACTGTAGCAACTGAGCGCCACAAGGCAGCAATTTATATTATAACGTTTGTTGGTTTTGATAAATCCGGATAGTTTAAACAACATGCAATTTCATAATCAAACGCGTCATTACTTAAACGTTCCATGTAAACGAGACAACTCCTTTATTAAAAAAAAAAATATATTTTGTAAACATAATATTGAAAATGCCATAATTTTACGACAAACGTAATTACCAACCTAGTGCGTATATTCCGTATAATAAATATATACAAGTCTGGTTCAAATTCAAATTCACATTTTTATTCAGGTAAAAGTACATATATTGATGAAGAGTTACAAACATAATGTTGGATTTATAGATAGAGCTAGTACATACAATACCTAAAGCCACTAATGCGCATAGCATTTCGAGCAAGTAAACTGTTAAATCAGACAAGTTCATTAAACAGAGCTTGAACACAGCCTAAAGTAGGCTAAATGAACAGGCACATGCTACGGATGTGCGACAGGTTTGCCTTGAGCCAGCAAATAGTAGAGTTAACTAGAAAAGAGAACACGCTGGACTTCATTTTCACTAATAATGATGAAATGATCATGAACATAATGATTACAAATACCTGTTACTCAGATCACATCTTAATTGAAGTTCTGACAAGCATGGGGGAATAGACCTGCAAAACCAGTCCCGAATCCCAGTGGAGGAGAATTCAGTTTCGATTTCAACAATAAACAGATAAACTGGGAGCAAATAAATAAAGAACTCACAGAAATAAGCTGAGAAGAACAACTAGAAAATGCAAACCTGAAAAGGTGCCTGGAAAAAATAAGCTCAGTAGCACTAGAATTATGCTCAAACCGCATACCCCTACGAAAAGAGAGGAAGACATGCAGATTTTAACGTGAACGGCATTCCCTATATAAGCGAAGAAAACGAATCGCGGAACAACTTGAGTCACACTATCTCAGGAACGATAAAGAAAGCTAGGAAGAGAAATATAAATAATTGAACTAAAGCTAAAAGAATCATACAAAGCCTAGGAGAGGCAAAGAGAGCAAAAGTCCATTAGTGAAAGAGATAAATCCAAAATATTTTTTCTCCTATGCAAAATCGAGATTAAAAACACATCTAGTATCGGGCTCCTGAGAAAGGGAGATGGAATGTTCACTGATGACGACAAGGAAATGAGTGAAATACTGAGGAATCAATATGATTCTGTTTTCAGCGAGCCACTAAACACACTGATATGATACCAACATCAAATCATATCTCAGATGTCACCCTGTCCCCACTGGATTTTGAAGAAGCCATAAACAGAATGCCTATGAACTCTGTACAAGGCCCTGACCCCTGGAACTCCATATTCATCAAAAACTGTAAAAAAAAAAAAAACTGAAGCAAGCCCTTGACATTCTTTGAAGACGGAGCCATGATACTGGCGTTATCCTTGACATACTAAATACAGCAGAGATAGCACCACTCCATAAAGGAGGAAATAAGACAGAGGCAAAAAATTACAGACCGATTGCACTAACATCACACATCATATAAATCTTTGAAAGGGTGTTAAGAAATAAGATCACAAAACACATGGAAATACAGCATCTCCATAACCCCGGACAACATGTCTTCAGAACAGGGCGCTCTAGCCTGTCACAGTGGCTGGACCACTGTGACAAGGCAGTAGATGCCATGGAAGACGAACAAAACGCTTATGTAATTTACACAGATTTCGTAAAAGCCTTCGACAAATGTGACCATGGTGTCTCTGCACGCAAAATTCGTTCAAAAGTAATTACCCGAAAAATAGGCAGATGGATCTACAATTTCCTGACTAATAGAACTTAATGTGTATTGGCAATAAAATAAAATCCGGACTATCAACGGTGAAGATCATAGTCCCCCAGGGTACTGTGCTCGCTCCAGAACTTTTTCTCATCCTCATATCGGACATAGACAAGGACACAATCTATAGTACCGTATCATCCTTTGCAGATGACACTAGGATTTTTAATGAGAGTAGACAACATAAGAGGACACGGCAAACCTCCAATCAGATGTAAATCAGGTCTTTCTATGGGTTACATAAAATATGGTGTTCAAAAAAGATTAGTTCCAGCGCTTGCGCTAAGGAAAAAATGAAAATCTAAAAGCGGAAACAACGTACAAAACGCAGTCAAATCATAACACAGAACGAAAAGGGAATGTAAAGGATTTGGGTGTTCTCATAACGGAAGACCTTATCTTTAAAGAACACAATAACGTCGGCGTCATATCTGCAAGAAAAATGACAGGTTGGATACCAAGAACCTTTCCCACTAGAGATGCTATACCGATGATGATACTTTTCAAGACGCTCGTGCTCTTTAGAGTGGAGTACTGTTGCACAATGACAGCCCCTTTCAAAGCTAGAAAAATTGCTGACCTGGAGAGTGTGCAGAGATCCTTTACTGCTAGAATCCACTAAGTAAAACATCTAAACTACTGGAACTGGCTAAAATGTCAATCTGTATTCTCTCGAGCGCAAGCGTGAGAGATACATAATAATTTACACACATGGAAAATAGTAGAGGGGCTGGTCTCAAACCTGCACACAGAAATAACACCACATGAGATCAGGAGACCTGGCAGGATGTGCAGAATACCCCTGTTGAAGAGCAGAGGTCCAACAGGTACTCAGAGAGAGAACTGTATCAACATCAGAGACCCGAGACTGTTGAACACATTTCCACTACACATAAGGGGTATAATTGGCCGACCCCTCACAGTGTTCAAGAGAGAGAACTTGTTAAGCACCTCCAAAGGATGCCTGATCAACCAGACTGTGACGTCAGGCTGCGAGCAGCCGCGTCAAACAGCCTAGTTGATCAGTCCAGCAACCAGGAGACCTGGTCGAGGACCGGGCTGCATTCCAACCCCCGAAATCATCTCAAGGTAACCACAATTCTAGCAGTTACTTGATCACTACGGGGAACTATTGGGTGACAGACTTACACGTTCCAATTTCCATTCATCAAATGTCAAGGATCTCCGGAGCTGTTGAGGCAACACTTCACGGCCTCCCGGCGCTCACACCATTATACTCCAACACAACCCGAGACGTCGCCGAACCAAACAACAAAAAAGAGTCTTCTCACGAGAGCAAAGACTACATTTCGAGCATCATTAATGCCACTTGACAATCTGTAATAATTACTAATCGGTACTGGTTCAATTCGTAGTCGGTACTGGTTCAATTTGGTAGACATGGTGAATTTTCAACGTTTTATGATCGGGGAGCAAAGGCTAGTTTTTTCTATTTCACTGCATTAGTTGGAACAAAACTGACACAAACTGAAAATTCTGCCGACCGAGCACTGCTCCTCGTCCAATGACGAAGAGTGCTTTAGATAAGGCCTCTCCAACCTCTGGAGGGTTACTAATTAAGGGCACAACAATAGCTTACTGACCAACCAGCAAATTAAGTCCTGAACATAGTCCAGAACTAAAATAAACAATATACACCGAGAAGCGGGCTACACTTCTCTGAATTTATCCATGTATGAAAGTTGATGGAAAAACAAGTGTTTAAACAGTGATTAAATTTAGTTGGAAATAATTAATGGTATTGAGATCTAGTGAGCAGGTGTTAGTGGTAATAAATTGCCAGGTTTCCAAACTGTTGACTGTACACTCCCAGAAGTCATGGTGATGCTCAAGTTGTTCCTCGGGGACTGAACACCGGTACGAAGATCGTCTATACATTTAACATTATAATCTCCAGAGAAGCTTTATAGTGGTCTGGAATCTCTGCACAAATAGAATAACAACATTTATATATTGTTATACAAATTTATGGTTTCTAAACAGGGCCACATACATCCATCCATACATACATACATTCGCCTACCTACACCCGCTTATGAAATGAATCAAATGAAATTTGAACACCAATGTGCTCTCTATTAAATAGTATATTGAAGAGAAAAACTTTTATCCTATCAATTCTCACTACACACACACACACACACACACACACACACACACACACACACACACACACACACACACACACACACACACGTCTCGAGACTGGAGCATAAGAAACTGATGGTATTTGTCTGCTGACATTCTTTCTTTATTATGCACCCCATACCCATACCCATCCCGTGGGTGGTGGCGGAAAGGGTTACAGAGGCACATAATCGGTTCGCAGCTAAACAAATGCCGTCACCTTCAACCCGGATTAGGCTCACGCAAGCGGTTTCCACTAAATAAATAAAAAATGAAAAAAACAACGGGCCCCCAAACGCAAGCACTCACGAACTCAAATGAAGACCTAAATCTTCCTTTGAGTGCATGCAGAGTTGGGTTGGTCTGACAAATGGTAGTTGGACTTCTCTACCCATATAAATATAAGGCGATGAGAATACGGGCTGGAGGGAGAAAGCCTTCAAACAGAACGCAATGAACGGGAGACAACCCCCTAAACTAGAAAAAAAAATATAACAGACGAAACTTTTCTAACGTCAGCCCCAACACATACAACACAATAACATCAGCGGTGCATGTAGTTACCAAACATGCGACGTAACATTCAGGGGCCATAACAAGAAAGCTTGCATAACCTTGTTCCTCACGGACGCTAGGCAGTGCTTTAGCATTCAATCCCTCTGTGGAGAACCATCTAAAATAACACACAAGTTCAGAAGTTTGCCGCTAAACTAGTCCTAGAACTGAGAGGTTTGGGATACGAGGAAAGACTGGGGGATCTTATGCACTGACAGGATAGACGACAATATGTTCAGAAGAAGAAATGAATCAATGAGAAGAGAGGAAGCAACCGACCCAGCTAAAAAACTTAGATGTAAAGAAACACTTTTCAGCGTTTGAATTGTTAACAAGTGGTACGAATTACAGAGAGTAATTGAAGTTTACTCTATTATTCACTTCTAAGGCATGATAACTACTACATTACGTGGGCGACAAGAGAAAAGGCGGGGACCAGGAGCTGGTAGACAACCATGCAAGCACTAATCGCTGAGCAAACACTCCCATCCGTGTTGTTTGCGAGGCGTCTGACAATGAATTACGTTTCTGAAGTGATCAGTTAATACATTGTAATTTATTTTAAACAATAGTATTTTTTAGTGTTAAATAGAACACTGTACCAATAAGTTAGCTTCAGGTAACATGGGGTTAATATGTTATTGTATCTGTTAAATTCTCTCCCTTTCCACCTTACCTGCTTATTCCCTCTCTTCCCCTTAATCCTTGTATACATTCTTCTTTCCTTCCACTTCCTTCCCTCTTTTCGCTCTCTCCCCCTCCCTCTTATTTTTCTAATAACTGAACGCCTTCTCTCTTCCATCCACCCCCTCTCATTCTTTTACCTCCTGTTTTTCTTTCACGTTCCTCTTATCTAAATTTCCTCTTGAGATTCCAACTTTCCGTCGTCACAGTGAGGGTAGCATGTGACAACCATCTAGTGGCCAAAGAATAGGAGATAGACTAACAGTGTTCTGAGTAATAACCCATGCGTATGTCTGCTGGTAAGGAATAAAAAAACGCCACTGAAGCTCATTCAATTAACTGGAGTAATTTTGACCTTGTATAGACCAGACCAGATATATTAAATATCTGGTCCAGATATACACAGTATTACTAATATTGACTATTGAATATTGACCAGATATATATATATATTACTAAATCCTAATATCATTCAAATTCGCCTTAGCTTATGTATTTAGAAAACACTAAAATCAAACTCTCTTGTTCTTTGGTGTTTCTATGTCTTGGTGTTCTTGCAACGTGTGGAGCACATGTGTCGTTGTTGCTCTGTACTGCTACTTTCAAAAAGTGGATGGCACAAGTGTCCTTGTTGCCCACAACTCCGCACCTCGGCCATTCACCGCTACTTAAAAAAATAATTATCAAACTTCACACATTTGTTTAGCTACAGCCTATCATGGCGCCTGCGTCGGTAAACCATATATAATACTCCCAGCATGATACACTATTACTGTTCATGGTAATATAAACACAAAATGTAAATGTTTAAATAAGTTGCGAGATGACGAACAGAGGGCGCTGGAAAAAGGAGGGGTGTGGTAGTCAAGAAATGCTGTAGAGAAGGTTGGGGTTACTGTCAAGGGTTTCCGGGGAGGTGGGGGTCTGGGAGAGGGGAGGCTGGATGCTGACAGTGCCAGAGGGAGCGGGTATATAAGTGGAGCAGCTCCCCAACACAGTCAGTCGCTCGACCAGCAGTCTCAGCTCAACATCACTACTCATTCATATAATTATGTTATTCAAGGTCTGTTTCGTTATCTTGATAAAATAAACCAAACACATTTTAATGTATATTAATATATAACAAAAAAATCAGAATTCCAATTGAATTTCCTGATGTAAAGCAGTATTACCTCATCTAAACATAATATAATGAATATTTATTAAATGCAATACTTTGACTGATAATTTTAAACTTACTCGTTAATACAAGAAGTCACCGATTAGGTAAAAGCATTACATACTATCTTCGAGTGATATGTTCAATACAACGATCATTCATCACTGCTGATAACTATAACATTTATGTAAACTGACAACATTCCCTGGATCACAATGACTACTGACTCACAAGGACTCATCTTCCCCAGGTGTGTCTGGTCCTGGTGGTGGCCGCCGTGGCTATGGCGGACCCGGGTGACTACGGTGGACCCGTCTACGCCTCGGTACGTGTCCCTTATTGTGTTTGTTGTGATCGGGTTTCGGCGCCCCAATCAACTTTTAATTGCATGTTGTCAGATATCAATTTTAATTGCTGGTCATTCACACTATTTATAAAAATAATTTACTTACATCTATATGGCTCTCACGAGTATCCAATTTCCAAATGTATCTGCTAGTACTCTTGCTGTCCATCATAAACTCTTCGCTTTTATCCACTTTCCACACAACAATATTAATATATAGTTCTCAGTCATGTGTTCTCTGGCTTTTTAAATATAATTTGAGTTTTAGTTCTCTTACTCAGGTCTCGAACGTTTACATTGTGTCTGAAACAGTTTTATGACAATTGTTTAATATTTACACTAATCTTTTGGGGCTTAATAAAGGGTGAGTTGTATGGTACACAATACTCTTGGCATACTTTTTGTCCAGGTTCCATATGTTTCCATCCCTGTGTATGCCCAACCTGTCAACTTACAAATTATGTTTGAATTTGCCTGTATAGCCGAAAATAGACGTCATTTGAAAATGACAAAAAAAATGAAAATAAAATTTGGATTTTTTTTCCAAAACAGTAAGTAAAGCGTCCTCTGGTAGGTTAGGAGGGCAGGAAATTCTCCTACAGTTTCAAAATGTCATGAACAACGTTAATTGAAAGTTTCCTCCCCTAACCTTACCGAGTAAGCCAGAGGACAAACAAAAAACAGGACAATACATCACTTTTGTGAGCCGACTTCATTTCAAATTACGTCCATTTTTAGTCATAGAGCGCATACGAACGAAAAGCGACGTTATTTTTAAGAGGACGGGTTGGTATGACAGTGCTGTTATCCTGCTCGAGTATGAAACTGACATACTGACTTATTACACTGATATTATCTTGCTAGTTTATGCCACTGATGTTATCCTACTTGTGTGATGTCAAACGTTTGGGTCTATCATCCTAAGCTTTTAATTATGATAAAAATCGACATTAAACTTAGTGGACATTTACTGCAACTTATACAAATTTTCCAGTAGCAGTATTTACTCATAATATAATCTAGTTATTAATTTTAAATTGGCTGTAAACGTCAATAAGAGGAGTTAGAGATCGATTGTATTTTTGTGTTGAGTTTCGTGAGCACTCAAGTTATAATTACATAATTAGTATATAATATATAACATGAATACAATGTATACATTATAATAATTAAATTATATTATAAATATTAATATATAATATATTTGTTCTCGCTCTAGGAGCCTCTGCCGTACTACTACGACTACAACGTGCATGACGGCTACAAGGGCACCAACTTCGGCCAGCACGAGAAGTCCGACGGTAAAAATGTGTACGGCTCCTACACCGTCGACCTCCCCGACGGTCGCAAACAAAGGGTACGTCCACCTCCCACACACTTTTTACTCCATCGCCTAGTGTGAAAATCTAAGTTCATGAATAATGATTTAAATTTCATAGCCACAACAATACAAAGTTAAATGCTACGTGTTCTTCCCCAGGTGGACTACACAGCTGACCACTACAGGGGCTACGTGGCCAAGGTCAGCTACTACGGCAAGGCTCAGCACCCTAAGCACTACGGCCCCGCCGTCACCTTCTTCAACAAGGGCTACGGACACGGAGGCGGATACCACTAGTCTTGGATAACTTAACTTGCGCGACAACGATTATATTTATGTAAAGTGTATGTGGAAGAATAAACGAAAACTACCAAATATATTTGTCATTTGTGTCCAAACTGTTGCAACTGAGCGCCACAAGGTAGCTATTTATATTATAACGTTTGTTGGTTTTGATAAATCCGGATAGTTGAAACATGCAATCTCTAGATCAAACGCGTCATTACTTTAAACTTTCCACGTAACCTTCAAACGAAACTACTTCATTTCAATATTAAAAAAGTTATTATGTGACTAAAATATTCATTTTACGACAAACGTATATGCCAACCAATATAATATACTCTGTATAATAAATATATACATGCCTGGTTCATTAAACAGAACTTTAACACACAATTCTAACTTTTACTTGATCACTACGGGGCACTATTGGGTGGCAGACCTACACGTACTAATTTCCACTCATCAAATGTCAAGGATCTCCGGAGCTGTTGAGGCAACACTTCACGGCCTCCCGGCGCTCACACCATTATACTCCAACAACCTGAGACGTCGCCATAGCAAGCAACAAAAAATTAAAAAGAATTCTCACCGGATCAATTTTATTATCAAACATCTTTATTGACAAAATTTAATTACAATTTTGCCTAATCTGAGGATTCTAATTAAGTCTTTATTAAAGTTGAGGATAATGCTGGTATTCACTGTCACACAGGACAGAGGGTCATACACAAGACAATAGGTTTGAACTGTAGACTGAAGCACATGTATAATATCATGGTTACAGTCAATGTTTTAATGTATGGATATGTAAAATCAACTTTCTATTGTGCACTGCCACACAAGGGCAGGGATGGGTTCATAAGAGATGCAACTTAAAAATAATAAAATAAAATTGTTCTTCATTCTTTAAAATGGACAAGCAAATTTTGGATAAATTGTTAGGTTGTCGTCCAGTACACAAGATTCAATGAAATAGTTACACAGTTGGTGGTACAATAGGCCAGGAAGCCTAAAATCTTTTATGGTTTCACATTCAACAATATAGTGTTCTAGTGAATGCATTAAAGGTTTGTCACAGAGTTTACAATCTGAATATTCTGGTAGTGGCTCAGCCTCACTAACCTGCCAGATGTGACTATAGCCAAGGCGAATTACAGCAATGACTACATCACACTGCCTGGTCCGGCTACGGTGCTGACCATACAAATACCTATTATTACAAAAGTTCTGTTAGATTCTAATACTGCAGCTTTCAGGTCTCTGGGCATTTTTTAGTTCTTCTAAATCTGAATTAATTTCTTTAATTTGTATGTTTCTAATAATTGCATAAGGTAGTCTAAGGTCATAATCAGTGGAGCAAAGCCTACAATTCTACCATGATTATTGCGATCTGACACTCTGTAATATTTACGAAGCGGTACTTGTACAATTTTGGTAGACATGATGAATTTTCAGCATTTTATGATCCGGGAGCAGATTCTAGGTATTTTTTCACTTTACTAGCGTGAAATTAGAGCAGGTTAGATCTAGAAATCGAAGCTAATTCGATTCAGTTTTAAATGTAAATATGATAAACGAGTGAGAAATAAGTTATTGCATTAATCTAAGAACGTTTGGAAGGTGAGATGTACTCACATCTAGGTAAGTGTACACACACACACACCAAAAAAACAACAACACCCTGAGAGGTATGAGCTATGAGGAAAGGCTAAGGGAGCTGAACATCACATCCCTGGAAAACAGAAGAGTAAGGGAAGACATGATAACCACCTACAAAATTCTCAGGGGAACTGACAGGGTGGACAAAGATAAACTCTTTAGCACGGGTTGAACATGAACAAGGGGACACAAGTGGAAACTTAGTACCCAAATGAGTCACAGAGGCATTAGAAATAACTTTTTTTCAGTGTCAGGGTAGTTAACAAATGGAATGCATTAAGCAGTGATGTGGTGGAGGCTGACTCCATACACAGTTTCAAATGTAGTTTTGATAGAGCCCAGTAGGCTCAAGAATCTGTATACCAGTTTGTTCATTTGATGCATCACGCTATTGTGATTTCTGCTGTATACCAGTTTATTGACGGTTGAGAGGCGGGACTAAAGCGCCAAAGCTCAACCCCCGCAAGCACAACTAGGCGAGTAACATCCTCATCAAACTAAACACTTGCATATGAAAGGAATCCCAATATAACCGTTATTTTACAGATTATTGGAGAAAAAACACATCTGCCCTATCATTTCTCTTCCTCGAGAATGAAGCCCAAGAAGCTGATGGGGGGTGTGCTGGCGAAGAAAAAAATTTCTTATAACGCAAAACACAATCACCATCTTACCCTTCATTGAAGCCCTCACTAAACAAGACTTCCTGGAGGCCAATATTAAGAAGTGTTCAGCACTGTAAGCACGACGGCCTGCCCTCACGTGTTTCATCAAGAGCTGCGGCCACGGAGGCGGATACCACTAGTCTTGATTAACTTCACACATACGATGCTCCCATTCGCGGGCACGCAAAGACCTAAAGCTACATGGGTGGTATGAGAAATGGGTGTTGGATTTTAAGTCAGATAAATGTAGGGCAATGAGAATAGTGGCTGGAGGGAGGATACCTCAAACACAGAACACGATTAAAGGGAGACAATTCTCTGACCAATAGAGAGGGAACACAATCTAAGAGCAGACAAAACCATTCCAACACCACACATATCAACACATCATCATCAGCGGGGCATGCAACATTATCAAACATCCGACGTAACACTCAGGAACCTTTACAACAAAGCTTTCATTATCTTGTTCCTCAGTAACGTTAGGCCAGTGCTTAAACATTCATTCCCTCCGTGTAGAACCATCTAAAAGAACCTATGGCGTATAATGTACTTCAGGGAAACAAAGTGGGTGATACTACCCATGACACAGGCAAGTGGAAGGCTCTCTGCCTGCTGACAAGTCATAATTCGTCTGTTCCTGCACTCACCCGTATATAAAAAGAGAGGATGTAAAGAACCACTTTTAAGTTGATAAGTCATTAATAACTTGTACAAAATACACGACGAGGTACCTGATGTTAACCATATTCACTTTACAAGATCACGCATGATAACTACTGCATTACTGAGAGCGACAACAGAAAAGGCTGGGACCAGGAGCCGCTAGTCAACCATGCAAGCACTAATCGCTGAGCACACACTCCCATCGGTGTTGTTTGCGAGGCGTCTGACAATGAATTTAGTTTCTGAAGTGAATATTTACTACGTATTAAATATATATTTTAAACAATAGTATTGTTAGTGTTAAACAAAATACTGTACCGAGATTGTTGAGACTGTACCTTTAAGTTAGCTTCAGGTAACATAGGGTTAATATGTTATTGTATCTCTTAAATTATCTCCCTCTTAGTAGTTTATTCTCTTTTTCTACATATACCTGTATATCTTTCCCCTTCCTTCAATCTCCCTATCCCATCCCTACACCCTTCTCTTTTCACGCTCTGTCGTCCACTCTCTAATATCCCAACTCATTATCTCTTTCAATTTCCTTACCCCCACCCCCCATCCCTTACCTCTTTGTTCCATCTCCCTCTTTTCTAAACCACCTCTTAGAATTCCAACTTTCCTTCGTGAAAGTTGAGGGTAGCAAGTGTTACCCATCTTCTGGCCAAAGGAGAGGAAGATGGGAATCTGAAGGACTACCAGTGTTCCTTCCGAGTATGACTCCAGTTGGAGACATAGTCGGAAGCAGTATGACTCCAGTTGGGGGGGAAAAGAATGTGGTGATGCTAACTCAAGTTATTTGGAGGAATACTGACCTTGTTATGGCACCAGGTAAATATATTATTAATCATCAAAATATCTTTGAAAACTACCAAGTCCAAATTAGACCTATGTAATTCAAAAAAGTTATTAAAGCCAAACTATTTTCCTCAACGTTTATTTTTCTTGGTGTTCTTGCAACGTGTGGAGCACATGTGTCGTTGTTGCTCTGTCCTCCTGCTTTCGTAAGTGGGTGGCCAAGCGTCCTTGTTGCCCCCAACTCGGCACCTCGGCCATTCACTGCTACTTACAAAATAATTAACAAAAATTAAAACATTTTTAGCCTCAGCCTATCATGGCGCCTGCGTCGGTGACCCGTATATAATACTCCCAGCACGATACACTATTACTGTTCATGGTAATATAAACACAAAATGTAAATTTGTAAATAAGTTGAGAGATAACGATCAGGGAGCGCTGGAAATAGGGAAGGGGTGGTAGTTAAGAAGTGCTGTAGAGGGGGTTGGGGGTTACAATCAGGGGTTCCGGGGTGGTGAGGGTTCAGGGAGTGGGGAGGCTGGATGCTGACAGTGCCAGAGGGAGCGGGTATATAAGTGGAGCAGCTCCCCAACACAGTCAGTCACTCGCCCAGCAGCCTCAGCTCAACATCCCTACACACTCAATTATGTTATTCAAGGTCTGTTTCGTTATGATAAAAATATACAGCTAATCAACCTAAAAGGAAAGTATTTATATCAACGACGTGAACGATCGTTCAAATATGGACGTGATGGAATTGAACGTAACTTTAATATTACTGAATTTGGAAAGACCAGTGAAGTTTTATATTTATGTTATAAATAAAACCTAATCATCCTAGGCCTAATACAAGCTATCTGAAGCCCCAATATTTAGTATGGCGACATTTTTGTCCGCCATACTTACTAAGCCTAGGAATATTTAAAAAAAATTTATTTTTTTTTCAGACTAAATGAATAGCAACAAATTCAACTGTCTATGTGTCCATCACGTCCATATGTGTACGATCGTCCACATAGTTATAAAAGACTATCTTATCAGGAGGATGACTTGCAAATTATGGACACTTAAGTTTAATGAATAGTAATATATATATATATATATATATATATATATATATATATATATATATATATATATATATATATATATATATATATATATATATATATATATATAAACTAAATTCCTGTTGGATAACCTGATATACACCAGTATTACCTTATCTATATAGTATACATGCTGAACGTACATACATTGCAATAATTTAGCTGATGCTAATTTTGAACTAACTCGCCAATACCATTAGTCATCGCGGATTAAGTAAACGCATTACAAACTGAGTAATATATTCATTACAATGATCATTCATCACTGCTGATAACTGTGAGGTTCATGAAATCTGACAACATTCCATGGGCCAAAATAACTTCTGACTTACGAGAACTCCTCTTCCCCCATTACCGGCGGCCAGTTTATTGTGCATCATATACTCACCCTGTGAGCGGTAGCGCAAAAATTTATTACAATGGGCCGCAAAGACTTTTATCATCCTTTAACGGAGATTATTCCATTAATAATTGTATTCATGCGCACACAATTATGTCGGCTGGTTAAAAAAAAAAATTTAATATCTGTATTTCTACAATTAATAATTATACAGTGATGGTGGGTGGTTTCGCTAATACGTAACAATAATTCACCTTCCCCAGATGTGTCTGGTCCTGGTGGTGGCCGCCGTGGCTATGGCGGACCCGGGTGACTACGGCGGACCCGTCTACGCCTCGGTACGTGTCCCTTATTGTCTTGATTGTGATCGGGCTTCAGCTCCTGGGCGCAAGTCCATTTTACTTGCAGGTCGTCAGATGTATTGACTGTCGGCCCCAGAATTTAATTTATAACGCTTAAATAATGAGAATGGATTTACCATCAACAAACTAATTAATTCCGCATTCATACTATAGGTGCATACAAATTATTTAATTACATCCATATGGCTCACAAGTCCCCCCAAATGTATCCGCTAGCACTCCTGCAGTCCATCATAAACTGTTCTGTTTTATACAGTTTCCATACACCAAAAGTATTTTATAGTTTTCGATCATGTGTTCTCTGGCTCTTCTTTAAATACAAGAGTTTCAGTTCTCAATCACGTATCGCACGCTAACCTTTCGGCTGAAACAAGTTTTACTGCATTTTAAATATTTACACTTTTTAGTTGGAGCTTAATAAGGGGCACGTTATATGGTATACAATAATCTTGCTATACGTTTTGTCCAGATTCCTGAAGGTTGCTCATTTGCGGCTTTTGTATGTGCCAATGTTGTTTCCCCCCCCCCTGTGTATGCCAGTGATGATATCCTGCTTGTGTATGCCAGTGATGATATCCTGCTTGTGTATGCCAGTGATGATATCCTGCCTGTTGATGCCAGTGGTGTTATCCTGCCTGTTGATGCCAGTGGTGTTATCCTGCCTGTTGATGCCAGTGGTGTTATCCTGCCTGTTAATGTCAGTGATATCCTGCTTGTGTATTCCAGTGGTGTTATCTTGCTTGTGTATGCCAATGGTGTTATCCTGTCTGTTAATGCCAGTGGTGTTATCCTGCCTGTTAATGCCAGTGGTGTTATCCTGCCTGTTAATGCCAGTGATGATATCCTGCTTGTGTATTCCAGTGGTGTTATCTTGCTTGTGTATGCCAATGGTGTTATCCTGCCTGTTATTGCCAGTGATGATATCCTGCTTGTGTATTCCAGTGGTGTTATCTTGCTTGTGAATGCCAGTGGTGATATCCTGCGTGTGTATTCCAGTGGTGTTATCTTGCTTGTGAATGCCAGTGGTGATATCCTGCGTGTGTATGCCAGTGGTGTTATCCTCCTTGTGTGTTCTGCCGATGTTATCCAGTGTTTTGGATTGTTCTCTCTTGTTATCATTTGTTTTCAAATGATAATAAAAATTATGATTGCAATAGACATTGAATAGAGTAGACATTTCCTGCAACTTATAACAATCTCCCAGAAGTAATATTCGATCACAATATAACCTACTTATCAATTTTTAATTGGATTCTAACGTCAATAAGGGTTCAGGTGCACTTGTCTTTTTGTGTTGAGTTTCATGACCCCTAAGTTTATTATATAATTTTCTTCTCGCCCCAGGAGCCACTGCCGTACTACTACGACTACAACGTGCATGACGGCTACAAGGGCACCAACTTCGGCCAGCACGAGAAGTCCGACGGTAAAAATGTGTACGGCTCCTACACCGTCGACCTCCCCGACGGTCGCAAACAAAGGGTACGTCCACCTCCCTCACACTTTTTACACTTTTCACTCCATCGCCTAGTGTGAAAACCTAAGTTCATGAATAACATTTTAAATTCCATGGCCACAACAACTTAAAGTTAAATGCACCGTGTTCTTCCCCAGGTGGACTACACAGCTGACCACTACAGGGGCTACGTGGCCAAGGTCAGCTACTACGGCAAGGCTCAGCACCCTAAGCACTACGGCCCCGCCGTCACCTTCTTCAACAAGGGCTACGGCCACGGAGGCGGATACCATTAAAATCCCGAAAATGCCATTCTCATCTAAAAAGATTATATTTTTGTAGGGTAAATGTGGAGGAATAAATTATGAAAATGAAATTGTGCAAATTTCTTTCAAATTGAAACAATGTATCTCAGATTATGAAAATACTATAATTCTACTTTAAAGACGGTAAGGTGACAGACGAATCAGATGGCTGCTTTATAACGAAACCTTACACATCCGTTAAGCTTTCCATTAGGTCTTATTTCCTATTACAATATGTGGAAAATCAATGAGCGAATTCCGGTCGGTGGAACATGACTGACACAAAGCCCAGAGTCACTGACAAAAAAAAAAAAAAAAAAAAGCGCTGTGGAAAAATGCATTGTTTTACAAAATTTAGTTTAAAGCAAGTTATTTTGTACATTTATCCAGGTAAACCATTTGTAATGTGGTTGTTTTGTTTGAAAGTAAACCAGCTTGCGTGTATCATGCCTATAGTCCTACAGGCATCATAAATCGTGAGACATTTACAACTCTTCACACTCGGTAAAGCGACGACCTGGGTTCCTGCGTGATCGGTGTTCGATCCCCATGGTCCAGGAGGTTGGGTACGTTTCCTTCACTTTGTCCTCATATCCCAGCTCCTGGTTATCATATCCCTACCAAATGCTATACAGTCAACAGTCATGCTGGTTTAGTGCCTTTCTATTAATAGTTACCTTAACTTACCTCTCAAAACTTGTCTTATCTGCTGCTCCTAATACAACTTTTACATCTCTCTTAATTTTTATTTCCCCGTACTCATTTTAATTTCCGTCCGAAATTTTACTTCGACTCTTCCTCTGTTCTTAAATAATAATTTTAAACAAAATGAGTGTGCAAAAACGCATTGTTAAGAGTTGTACATACTGAACCATTCCGCCCCACCTATTGCATGATGGTAGTGTAGAAGTTCATGTTTGGCGTGTTTTGACCCGACCCACTTGATTTAGTTTTAAGTTAGAGGATTATATAATTAATAATCTGAGTCGTTGGGAACAGATACAGAGACTTGCGATAGCGGCCAGAAAGGAAATCGTTTACATTTGCTTGGGATCGCGGTTGAAAGTGATATGCCAATGGATGAGAAGAAAATACTGAATTTAGTAGCCGTGTCAGCGGCTGATAACACTCCACTATTTCCATCTAGGAATACTGGTTTTTATCCAAGTTCTTCTTTGACCCTAATATCTGAGAAATACATCCCATGTTTTTTTTCATGTTACTTTTTCAACACTCACGCGAACAGTTGCTAGAGGAGACATAACTGTGTCTTTGTTGTGCCTACGGGTAAACTCAATCGGTGTCACGTAAAATAATTACCAACAGGCATAATTACCCACAGGCAGGGGGGCCTGACAGCTGAGCTGACAACGCTCGGGATTCGTAGTCCTAAGGTCAGGGGTTGGACCCTAGGTGGAGGCGGAAACAAATGGGCATTGTTTCTTTCACCCTGATGCCCTTGTTCACCAAGCAGTAAATAGGTACCTGCGACTTAGACATCTGCTACGGGCTGCTTCCTCTGGGTGTATAACTAAAAGGAGGCCTGGTCGAGGACCGGGCCGCGGGGACACTAAGCCCCGAAATCATCTCAAGATAACCTATATATAGTATAGAAACATTTTGAATATTTGTAGTAAACGTGTAAGTTTTGTGTGTAGATAAGTTTGTATCAACATCATGCCAGCAACACAGCACCAACTCATCACCAAGACTACGGTTATGTCTACCGGGCCTCGGGGCCTCGTAGCCTGGTGGATAGCACGCAGGATTCGTAATTCTGTGGCGCGGGTTCGATTCCCGCACGAGGCAGAAACAAATGGGCAAAGTTTCTTTCACCCTGAATGCCCCTGTTACCTAGCAGTAAATAGGTACCTGGGAGTTAGTCAGCTGTCACGGGCTGCTTCCTGGGGGTGGAGGCCTGGTCGAGGACCGGGCCGCGGGGACACTAAAGCCCCGAAATCATCTCAAGATAACCTCAAGATAACCAGACTCTGCATAACAACCACAAAATAAGTACTGTAGTTGTTCATGAACAGGGACCCCAATAGTTATACGTTCTGTAAAAATAAAACAGTGATTGTTGAACCGGTTATTCAGCGGGAAAAGCCCCACCGACTTGGCAAGCCAGTCTAGATAATTAATAACATTAACAATATTATATACTATAAATTACACAAGATTGCCTAATATATAATAAAACCACTTTGTAACTAAATAAATCAAACGGATTATTAATAACGTAGTTAAGCTAGATTTATGCAGTTTCCAACACAAGAATCCATTTCCTTTTGCTCCAACTTTTTTATAAACAAAATATACTATTATGTCAACAATTTACAGGCTGAAGAGAGCAGCAATCATCCCCTTGCGACATTCTCTTCAACCCTAGGTTAAACTGTCCGTTGTGGGGTAAACTGCCCGTTGTAGGGTAAACTGTCCGTTGTAGGGTAAACTGCCCGCTGCAGGGTAAACTTTCCGTTGTAGGGTAAACTTTCCGTTGTAGGGTAAACTGCCCGCTGCAGGGTAAACTTTCCGTTGGAGGGTAAACTGCCCGCTGCAGGGTAAACTTTCCGTTGTAGGGTAAACTGTCCGTACAGACCGTTGTAGGCCACTTCTTTAACCACTCGTTATATACATAAAAACGACTATTGACATATGTACACACATCAGTAGTACATATACATTTGTATAAAAGATAAATAATTGTGTAACTAACCCCTAACTTCTAAACCTCTATGTGCCTCTAACTCTCCACCACCGCCCAAGGGCTGGGTATGGGGGGCATAATAAATGACTAAACTCTACGCCTAGTAACGCAAACAAAGGCTGGCTCAGTCTGAAGGCTCACCACTTCATATGCCAATTGCTAAGTCCTATTTTAATTTCGGGAATGCAACTTGGGTCAATTCGGTCGAGACGGACTACGCTTACTACTACGCTGCAAGGATAAACATTCCCACGTGATAAACCTGCTATTTGCAACATTAACACGTGATAAACCTGTTATTTGCAACATTAACACGTGATAAACCTGTTATTTGCAACATTCCCACGTGATAAACCTGTTACTTGCAACATTCCCACGTGATAAACCAGTTATTTGCAACATTCCCACGTGATAAACCTGTTACTTGCAACATTAACACGTGATAAACCTGTTATTTGCAACATTCCCACGTGATAAACCTGTTATTTGCAACATTCCCACGTGATAAACCAGTTATTTGCAACATTCCCACGTGATAAACCTGTTATTTGCAACATTCCCACGTGATAAACCTGTTATTTGCAACATTCCCACGTGATAAACCTGTTATTTGCAACATTCCCACGTGATAAACCTGTTATTTGCAACATTAACACGTGATAAACCTGTTATTTGCAACATTCCCACGTGATAAACCTGTTACTTGCAACATTCCCACGTGATAAACCAGTTATTTGCAACATTCCCACGTGATAAACCTGCTATTTGCAACATTCCCACGTGATAAACCTGTTACTTGCAACATTCCCACGTGATAAACCTGTTACTTGCAACATTCCCACGTGATAAACCTGTTACTTGCAACATTCCCACGTGATAAACCTGTTACTTGCAACATTCCCACGTGATAAACCTGCTATTTGCAACATTCCCACGTGATAAACCTGTGACTTGCAACATTCCCACGTGATAAACCTGTTACTTGCAACATTCCCACGTGATAAACCTACTTGATGTCTAATACTTTTTGCATGCACCATATGTAGGCCTACTATTGCAACTTACCCAAAGATTATAGTATTTAAAATCCAAACCAAAAATCGGAAAATATAGTAACGATGTTTCGGACCGTCCTGTACCATTAACATGTCCTGATAATGGTCCAAAATGGACCGAAACGACGTCACTGTATTATCAGGTATGTGGGGATGGATATCTAATGTTCAACCTCGTTGTTATGACGAGCCGTCCGCATGATAATACTTACATTATTTAGGCCAGGAACTGGTTTAACTGTATAGTTACTGCTCCATATTTTTACGCCTACCATTTGAGGATTCCATTAGTACAAAAATTGAAAAAAAAATTGAGGGGCACGACAGTCCAATTTTGTACGTTCGACCAAAAGTTGCTATAAGGCCTATTTGGGTGGGGGGGAGGGGATGATAAGACTTGTTTCGCAAACTTCTACGTGTATGCTGGGGTTAATTAAACTTTAACAGGCATGGCTAATTGTTCACAATGCCCCCAATGTATTTAAATAATCATTGTGCTCATTCTATGTCAAGTAGACTAATCTGAATCAGGGTAAACCTGACTATGTACGTTGCTCCGTTTGTTGCTGCTGTAGATACCAATACCACACAATAACATAATACCACACTATCACAATACCACACAATAACATAATACCACACTATCACAATACCACACAATACCATAATACCACACTATCACAATACCACACAATAACATAATACCACACTATCACAATACCACACAATAACATAATACCACACTATCACAATACCACACAATACCATAATACCACACTATCACAATACCACACAATAACATAATACCACACTATCACAATACCACACAATAACATAATACCACACTATCACAATACCACACAATAACATAATACCACACTATCACAATACCATACAATAACATAATACCACACTATCACAATACCATACAATAACATAATACCACACTATCACAATACCATACAATAACATAATACCACACTATCACAATACCACACAATAACATAATACCACACTATCACAATACCACACAATAACATAATACCACACTATCACAATACCACACAATAACATAATACCACACTATCACAATACCACACAATAACATAATACCACACTATCACAATACCATACAATAACATAATACCACACTATCACAATACCATACAATAACATAATACCACACTATCACAATACCACACAATAACATAATACCACACTATCACAATACCACACAATAACATAATACCACACTATCACAATACCACACAACAACATAATACCACACTATCACAATACCATACAATAACATAATACCACACTATCACAATACCACACAATAACATAATACCACACTATCACAATACCACACAACAACATAATACCACACTATCACAATACCACACAATAACATAATACCACACTATCACAATACCACACAATAACATAATACCACACTATCACAATACCATACAATAACATAATACCACACTATCACAATACCACACAATAACATAATACCACACTATCACAATACCACACAATAACATAATACCACACTATCACAATACCACACAATAACATAATACCACACTATCACAATACCACACAACAACATAATACCACACTATCACAATACCACACAATAACATAATACCACACTATCACTATACCACACAATAACGTAATACCACACTATCACAATACCACACAACAACATAATACCACACTATCACAATACCACACAATAACATAATACCACACTATCACAATACCACACAATAACATAATACCACACTATCACAATACCACACAACAACATAATACCACACTATCACAATACCACACAATAACATAATACCACACTATCACAATACCACACAATAACATAATACCACACTATCACAATACCACACAACAACATAATACCACACTATCACAATACCACACAATAACATAATACCACACTATCACAATACCACACAATAACATAATACCACACTATCACAATACCACAAAATACCATAATACCACACTATCACAATACCATACAATAACATAATACCACACTATCACAATACCACACAATAACATAATACCACACTATCACAATACCACACAACAACATAATACCACACTATCACAATACCACACAACAACATAATACCACACTATCACAATACCGCACAATAACATAATACCACACTATCACAATACCACACAATAACATAATACCACACTATCACAATACCACACAATAACATAATACCACACTATCACAATACCACACAATAACATAATACCACACTATCACAATACCATACAATAACATAATACCACACTATCACAATACCACACAATAACATAATACCACACTATCACAATACCACACAATAACATAATACCACACTATCACAATACCACACAATAACATAATACCACACTATCACAATACCATACAATAACATAATACCACACTATCACAATACCACACAATAACATAATACCACACTATCACAATACCACACAATAACATAATACCACACTATCACAATACCACACAATAACATAATACCACACTATCACAATACCACACAACAACATAATACCACACTATCACAATACCACACAATAACATAATACCACACTATCACAATACCACACAATAACGTAATACCACACTATCACAATACCACACAATAACATAATACCACACTATCACAATACCACACAACAACATAATACCACACTATCACAATACCACACAACAACATAATACCACACTATCACAATACCACACAATAACATAATACCACACTATCACAATACCATACAATAACATAATACCACACTATCACAATACCACACAATAACATAATACCACACTATCACAATACCACACAATAACATAATACCACACTATCACAATACCACACAATAACATAATACCACACTATCACAATACCACACAACAACATAATACCACACTATCACAATACCACACAATAACATAATACCACACTATCACAATACCACACAATAACATAATACCACACTATCACAATACCACACAACAACATAATACCACACTATCACAATACCACACAACAACATAATACCACACTATCACAATACCACACAACAACATAATACCACACTATCACAATACCACACAATAACATAATACCACATTATCACAATAACATAATACCACACTATCACAATACCACACAATAACATAATACCACACTATCACAATAACATAATACCACACTATCACAATACCACACAATAACACACTATCACAATACCACACAATAACATAATACCACATTATCACAATAACATAATACCACACTAACACAATACCACACAATAACACTATCACAATACAACAATAATATTACAATATCAGAAAATAATAAGACATTATCACAAAGCATTACAATAGCACCCAATATCTTACAATATCACATCACCACCGATACATTACTCCATCTTCCTCAACGTTCAGACGAAAAAACAAAAACCACCACACGAATAAATATTACCTTAGTATAAAATATAAATCAATGCGACAATACGAAAAAAAATAAATCCCCCAAAAAAGTCGTAACACCTTTTTTATGCTCCAACAGTGTCAAGTGACAGTGAAGTTTTCACAATGCACAATGACCCGGGAACACAATGGATAATGACCTTTCTTACAACAGCAGACTTCAGCGAAAATCTCCCGTCAACACACACCGAGATCAACATTATAGTCCTGCTTCCTAATAGCTCTCTTATGGGGATACGTAGTACAAAGTAGCATTAAATATTAATAATTAGTTTTCCATCATCAAATCTTTCATTTTCCGACTAGTTCACTAATGATAGTGATGACTATCCCATACCTGTCCATATATTATATTATATATATATTGTACCTAATAGCCAGAATACTTGGCATACTATGCAAGGCCCGATTTGCATAATAAGCCAAGTTTTAGTGAAGTTATATATTTTTTATTTTTTTGTTTATGATTTCCATGTATAATATGGAAAGTTTTATCATAAGTTATTTTTATATTTGAGTTAAAAAATAACGTAAAAGTATGACCAAACCTAACCTGCCTTAACTAACCTAACCTAAACTAACATAACTAAGTCAGTAATTCATTTTCTTAATATAATAATATTCATACAAATAAACCAATAGGAAACAATTGTTTGAAAATAACGAAAATCATTCTGCCTATTAGGCAAATCAAGCCTTGCAACTAGGCTGAGAAGTGCGTCCTGGCTATTAGGTACAACATTTTATATATATAATATGTACTCACCTATTTGTGTTTGCGGGGGTTGAGCTCTGACTCTTTGGTCCCGCCTCTCAACCGTCAATCAACAGGTGTACAGGTTCCTGAGCCTATTGGGCTCTCACATCTTCGCTTGAAACTGTGTATGGAGTCAGCCTCCACCACATCACTTCCTAATGCATTCCATTTGTCATCCACTCTGACACTAAAAAAGTTCTTTCTAATATCTCTGTGGGCTCATTTGGGCACTCAGTTTCCACCTGTGTCCCCTAGTGCGTGTGCCCCTTGTGTTAAATAGCCTGTCTTTGTCTACCCTATCAATTGTGTGTGTGTACTCACCTATATGTACTCACCTATATGTGCTTGCAGGATCGAGCATTGACTCTTGGATCCCGCCTTTCTAGCTATCGGTTGTTTACAGCAATGACTCCTGTCCCATTTCCCTATCATACCTAGTTTTAAAAGTATGAATAGTATTTGCTTCCACAACCTGTTCCCCAAGTGCATTCCATTTTTCTACTACTCTCACGCTAAAAGAAAACTTCCTAACATCTCTGTGACTCATCTGAGTTTCCAGTTTCCACCCATGTCCCCTCGTTCTGTTATTATTACGTGTGAACATTTGATCTATTTCCACTTTGTCAATTCCCCTGAGTATTTTATATGTCCCTATCATATCTCCTCTCTCCCTTCTTTTCTCTAGTGTCGTAAGGTTCAGTTCCTTCAGCCGCTCTTCATATCCCATCCCTCGTAGCTCTGGGACAAGCCTCGTCGCAAACCTCTGAACCTTCTCCAGTTTCTTTATGTGTTTCTTCAGGTGGGGGCTCCATGATGGCGCGGCATACTCTAAGACGGGTCTCACGTAGGCAGTGTAAAGCGCCCTAAAAGCTTCCTCATTTAGGTTTCTGAATGAAGTTCTAATTTTCGCCAGTGTAGAGTACGCTGCTGTCGTTATCCTATTTATATGTGCCTCAGGAGTTAGATTAGGTGTCACATCCACTCCCAGGTCTCTTTCTCGAATCGTTACAGGTAGGCTGTTCCCCTTCATTGTGTACTGTCCCTTTGGTCTCCTGTCACCTGATCCCATTTCCATAACTTTACATTTACTGGTGTTAAACTCCAGTAGCCATTTCTCTGGCCATCTCTGCAGCCTGTTTAAGTCCTCTTGGAGGATCCTACAATCCTCGTCTGTCACAACTCTTCTCATTAATTTTGCGTCATCTGCAAAATGTGTAGTCATCTGTGTGTGTGTGTGTGTGTGTGTGTGTGTGTGTGTGTGTGTGTGTGTGTGTGTGTGTGTGTGTGTGTGTGTGTGTGTGTGTGTGTGTATTCACCTAGTTGTGTTTGCGGGGGTTGAGCTTTGCTCTTTCGGCCCGCCTCTCAACTGTCAATCAACTGTTTACTAACTACTTTTTTTTTCTTTTGTTTTCCTACACCACACACACACCCCAGGAAGCAGCCCGTGACAGCTGACTAACTCCCAGGTACCTATTTACTGCTAGGTAACAGGGGCACTTTGGGTGAAAGAAACTTGGCCCATTTGTTTCTGCCTCGTGCGGGAATCGAACCCGCGCCACAGAATTACGAGTCCTGCGCTCTATCCACCTGGCTACGAGGCCCCCTCGTGTGTGTGTGTGTGTGTGTGTGTGTGTGTGTGTGTGTGTGTGTGTGTGTGTGTGTGTGTGTGTGTGTGTGTGTGTGTGTTCTTTTCATTATAACTCAATGTAATAAATTAAATAAATCATATTGTATAAAATAATACTAAAAAGGCAGGGGTGACAGCAGAAGAAAATATTAGTGTTCATTGAGAAACCACAAGGTCTTCTCTGAATACTCTATATTCTCTTCTCCGAGGCTATGGGTACCTACAATTGCACCAGAGGTGGTACCCCTACTATATATAATTATATACATAATATATATATTATATTTTTGCCCCCCCCCCCCCACCCACATACACACAAACTCCCAAGGGTGCAGCCCACAACAGCTGATTGGTTAACTCCCAGGTACTTACTGCTCGGTGAACAGAGGCATCAGGGGAGGGGTGGAAGGAAACGGCCCAATTGTTTCCTTCTCGGCAAGGAATCGAATCCTGCTCCCTGGCTTGCACGTACGTGCGTGCGGACTTGCAGGGTTGAGCGTCAACGTTTAAATCCTGTCTTAGGAACCAAAAATAGTTAAATACAATGATTATTTTCCTGTCTTATATTTATATTTAAACTTACATGCTGAGATTCGTTTAATTAATTTCATTCATTTATGATTCATAGTCTGTAAGTTATTTCTACATCGACTTAACTGTCTCGAAAATTCCCATTCATGTCCGTTCATTTTGCGATCCTATATTTAAAAGTTTCTTACGTGTAATCTGGGTTAATTTGCTCTTGAATCTTGTATGTCGTCGTCATGTCTCAGTTTGGAGTGTGACCGGGAGTGTGTGTGTGATGAGGCACGAGCTTTTCCATCCCAGAAGTGTATGAAGCGAGTGTGGGAGCTGGCAGGGGTCAGCACAAGGGGTCAGGGTGCAACCTGTTCTCATACTTTAATCAAATCTTTACACCATCGACCCCCAACGTAAAAACTGCAGTGGTTGTGAGGTTATTAAAATCATCGTAACACTGACGCTTTCTCAGATTAATGAATCTCGGCGTTAATAGGTCTGGTGGGTTTCCTACCTTTATATAATTCTCATTAAGCTGAAGCCACTTTATGTATAACATATGTGAGGTCAAGGAGACATGGCAGGGGTGGAGAGGGAGGGGGTCAGGAAGACATGGCAGGGGGTGGAGAGGGAGGGGGTCAGGAAGACATGGCAGGGGTGGAGAGGGAGGGGGTCAGGAAGATATGGCAGGGGTGGAGAGGGAGGGGGTCAGGAAGATATGGCAGGGGTGGAGAGGGAGGGGGTCAGGAAGACATGGCAGGGGTGGAGAGGGAGGGGGTCAGGAAGATATGGCAGGGGTGGAGAGGGAGGGGGTCAGGAAGACATGGCAGGGGTGGAGAGGGAGGGGGTCAGGAAGACATGGCAGGGGTGGAGAGGGAGGGGGTCAGGAAGACATGGCAGGGGTGGAGAGGGAGGGGGTCAGGAAGACATGGCAGGGGTGGAGAGGGAGGGGGTCAGGAAGACATGGCAGGGGTGGAGAGGGAGGGGGTCAGAGAGATATGTCAGGGGTGGGGGAGCCACGGGGTAACAGAGACACATCTGGGTTGAGGTGGGGGTGCAGGGAGCCATCGGTGGAGGGTGGAGAGGAATGTTGACCGGAGAGGTATATAAGTTCAGCTGCTCACCACGATACTCAGTCCACCAACACCACCTGCGAAACAATCTTACTCGCTCCCACAGACATGTTATTCAAGGTCTGTGTCACAGAGCGACTGTGCCTGTTCAATTACGCATTAGTGCAAGACAGTGTTACAGTAACAATTTTCTTATTACAAGACATGGGTCCAGGGACGCAAGTTTGACCTCCATTCTACGCCCTCAATATTTTTTCAAATCGTTCAAATAATTAAAATATTGGTGGAATTTTCACTGTGTGTTTATACAGCAATAAATACACTGGATACAATATACAATTTGATGATAGATAATTTGTCAAGTGCTATAACAATTGTGTAATATTTATGACAACTTCTTGACTCACAAGGACTCATCTTCCCCAGGTGTGTCTGGTCCTGGTGGTGGCCGCCGTGGCTATGGCGGACCCGGGTGACTACGGTGGACCCGTCTACGCCTCGGTACGTGTTATTGTGTTTGTTGTGATCGGGCTTCAGCTCCTGGGCCTCGCCTTTCACCCTATAAGGCCTAGAATTTATTGTATATTTTGTTTGGAAGAGAACCGTTTTTTACTGTAGTTGAAGGTGTGTGTGTGTGTTTACTAGTTGTGTTTTTACGGGGGTTGAGCTTTGCTCTTTCGGCCCGCCTCTCAACTGTCAATCAACTGTTTACTAACTACTTTACTAACTACTTTTTTTTTTTTTTTCCCCACACCACACACACACACCCCAGGAAGCAGCCCGTGACAGCTGACTAACTCCCAGGTACCTATTTACTGCTAGGTAACAGGGGCATTCAGGGTGAAAGAAACTTTGCCCATTTGTTTCTGCCTCGTGCGGGAATCGAACCCGCGCCACAGAATTACGAGTCCTGCGCGCTATCCACCAGGCTACGAGGCCCCCTACGAGGTGTGTGTGTGTGTGTGTGTGTGTGTGTGTGTGTGTGTGTGTCGGCTTGCACGTAAAGGCGTTCTCATGAGAACTGACGATTTACAATCAATATTACATTTGCAAGAAGCGTCAACTACTATCCAGACGCAACTTCTAAATGATACCCTCTAAATGCTGAGCTTTCTCATCCCAGGAGCCCCTGCCGTACTACTACGACTACAACGTGCATGACGGCTACAAGGGCACCAACTTCGGCCAGCACGAGAAGTCCGACGGTAAAAATGTGTACGGCTCCTACACCGTCGACCTCCCCGACGGTCGCAAACAAAGGGTACGTCCACCTCCCTCACACTTTTTACACTCTTCACTCCATTGCCTAGTGTGAAAACCTAAGTTCATGAATAACATTTTAAATTCCATGGCCACAACAACAAGTTAAATGCTACATGTTCTTCCCCAGGTGGACTACACAGCTGACCACTACAGGGGCTACGTGGCCAAGGTCAGCTACTACGGCAAGGCTCAGCACCCTAAGCACTACGGCCCCGCCGTCACCTTCTTCAACAAGGGCTACGGCCACGGAGGCGGATACCACTGAGAACACAACCCACCCTGGAACACAACATGCTTGATGATATATTTTTGTAGAGTAAACGTGGAAGAATAAATTATATCCATTAAACAACGTGTGATTTCCACCAGACATTGATGCATATCTTATAGACATGTACACATTGAAGGCGACTAGCAACACCCGAGGGAGGACAATATCATATCTATAATCGTAAAAATAAAGCCCAACTGCATGTAAATTCTACATATTTAGTCAAGCAGGCTTAGCGCTTTCTCCATATATGCATTAAACACACAATAAAACATACCGATATTATTAACAAATTTAATAAAAACTCATGTCATAACCTTCAGGTTTTTGTGAAAAAATTAAGAATTACGAATTTAAACAGCTTTTTAAAAATTGATAAGTTGTCAAAATTAATAAGTATTAAAAGTGTTCTTATAACTTGTTAATGAGGAATAAATCTCCCAATGAATTTGGTGAACATTTTCTGACAAATAAATAAACAGAACATTAGATAATTGCCCATTTTTACAGAATATTTATTATGTAGAATTCGAAATCAACATCCAAAAATCTTTGGATGCTTGACCTACATAGAATGTATTACAATGTACAAGGGGTATGTTGTTAATGATTGTTATCACTACGAGGGCTGTTTCTAACTAATAATTTTCCAACAGTATTTTCATAATTTAACAACACATGTATATCAACACGTTTCAAGGCCTTGACAAGATATTCGAGACCAGAAAAATATGGTAACCAAAACATTTATTAACATTTAAGTTCATGAATAACTAAAACTAACATTTTTGAGCGATATTTTTCAGTGCATATTTTGTTAATATATGTAAAATATGCTTTGCTACGGCAAACTTAAAAAGAAACTTATTGGCTAACAAAGCTTGAAATCAAGGGAATTAATATTTTCAAATTCTTCATCTAAGAATTCTGGGCTAACAACTCTAAGAGCTATTAGATACAGAGGATTTTTTTTTCACATTATATCTATGCCCAGAAATATAATGAACATAAGACATTATTTGAAGGCCTTGAGTAAACACTATACTTAAATGAAAAAATCTTCCCAATGAAAAAGGATATCCTAAAATGACAAAAATTTTAATTTCAGTCTCAATAGTAAATATTATAGAGGTGACGATTATTTAGTTTGCTCAAGTCATCTGAAAAAGTCAACAAGTCAGCTAAGAAGCCATTTACGTTTGACGGTCGATGAACACGAAAGTGCTTCAGTAATGTCTTGTCTCATTTTGCTTCGTGATTAAACTATATATATATATATATATATATATATATATATATATATATATATATATATATATATACATATTAATATATATATATATATATATATATATATATATATATATATTAATATATTATATATACATAAATTATATATATTATATATATGTTTCCTCCTCCCTTAGCCTCGGAGGAAACCCCACATAACGCATTAGAGGGAATGTTTAGGTCCCCTCCAATACTGTTTCTGTGTGCTTTTCTCCTACCACCCCCTTCCTTTTGATTTTTTTTTGCTAGTCAACAACATCATCAAGAGGAGCCTCGCCACAGCCCGCTGCCCGGCACAAAGAGAACCACACTTATCCAGACCTAACGACCCTCAGAAGCGCCCTGATGGGGTCACCTTGCTACCTTGGAAGGATGGTAAGCAAGTGGTATGGGACTACACTTGCGCTGCCACACTGGCCAGTACCTACCTCCACTACAGCACACGTGAAAGCGGTGGTGCTGCTTCTTTCAGGGAATCGCAGAAAATTATTAAATACAGAGGTCTAGCACACTGCTACAGCTTTGTTCCGATCGGCTCGGAGACCCTCGGTTCGTGGGGAAAATGTGCATTAAAGTTCCTGAAGGAATTGGGGGACAAATTGATCAGCGCTACAAAAGACCAGAGAGCAAAAAGTTTCTTGTTCCAGCGCCTCAGTGTTGCGATTCAGAGGGGAAATGCCTGTTGCGTCTTGGGCACTAGTCCAACTTCAGAGGAATTCGAAGAAGTGTTTGACTTGCAACAATGATCGAACCCGTCTGTGACATTCATCAATGTTTCCCATTGTTGTGTTTTTCAAGAGATCCATAACCTTTAAGCACCTTTTTGCATTATTATTTTTGTATCAACCCATGTATATCTTGTAACCATCAAATGCATAATAAAGCACAAAAAATAAAAAAGGAAGGGGGTTGTAGGAGAAAAGCACACAGAAACTGTATTGGAGGGGATCTAAACATTCCCTCTAATGCGTTATGCGTGGTTTCCTCCGAGGCTATGGGTCCCCCTTCTTACAGCTAGAGGTGGTACTCCCTTCCATATATATATAATATATATATATATATATATATATATATATATATATATATATATATATATATATATATATATATATATATATATATATATATATATAAATTCTCACTCAACCACTGTTAGAATATATTTTATGCTAGAATGGGGGAGAGGCGGCCCAGAGACCTGGGACATTAAAAAGAGTAAAATTGACTTTGTAAAATTGTTAAATTTCGTTCCTAAAAGAAGAATAATAAAAAGAATAGTTGATTCGTGTCAGAATTATTGATTCACATGGGTTGTAACTTATTTCACGTTAAAGTATAGTCAACGATGCTGCTCCAAGCAACAGCCTGTTGGACCAAGCTCTCTCAAGTCAAGCCTGGCCTCGGGCTTGGGGAGAACAAGAACTCCCAGAACCCGGTTTGGGAGCCGGTCGGCCGAGCGGACAGCACGCTGGGCTTGTGGTCCTGTGGTCCTGGGTTCGATCCTAGGCGCCGGCGAGAAACAATGGGCAGAGTTTCTTTCACCCTATGTCCCTGTTACCTAGCAGTAAAATAGGTACCTGGGTGTTAGTCAGCTGTCACTGGCTGCTTCCTGGGGGTGGAGGCCTGGTCGAGGACCGGGCCGCGGGGACACTAAAAAAGCCCCGAAATCATCTCAAGATAACCTCAAGATAACCCCATCAAGCAGGTAAGCAAGCAGGTATTCTGCTGGTGTAACAGTTTTTTAAGTGAGTACATTAACTTAATTGGACTCGCATAATAGTGCTTGCGGGGTTGAGCTTCGGTTCTTTGGTCCCGCCTCTCAATTGTCAATCATCTGGTGTAAAGATTGTGTGTGTCTTTACTATGTGAATTAACTGTGTGTGCCTGCAGAGTCATCTCTTGGTGACTCTACAGGCACTCTGCAGGAGACTTAGCTCTTGTACCCCGCCTCTCTGTTGGCTGTCAAATGTACCAACTCCTGACATTTTTCTCTTGCATATTTCTCTCTCACACACGTATCCCTAGGATGCAGCCTGTAGCAGCTATCTACCACCCAGGTACCTATTTACGGATAGGTGAACAGGCCCATCAAGGGAAAAAAACTGTGCCCATTTGTTTCTCCCTCGACCGAGAATCGAATCCGAGTCCTTGGGACAACGACCCCAGAGCGCTGTCCACTTGGCTGCAAGGATCTTTTGTGTATTTACTATTTGTGCCGGCAGAATCGAGCTCTTGGACCCCGCTTTCTAACCAATTTTTCCTCTATTATATTTTTTACATATATTTTTCTCTAACACGCGAGCACACATTCCCAGGAAATGTCTGTAGCAGCTGTCTAACTCCCAGGTACCTATTTACTGCTAGGTGAACAGATGCATCTGGGAAAAAAAAACTTTGCTCATTTGTTTCCGCCTCCGCCGGGAATCGAACCCGGGCCATTAGGACTACGACCCCCGAGCGTTATCCACTCAGCCGCGAGGCCCCTGTGTTCACCTACTGTACTTGTGGGGGGCTGAGCTCTGCTCTTTCGGCCCGCCTCTCAACTGTCAGTCGATCAACTGTTACTAACTACTAACTTTTTTCTCCCCCCACACGCGCGCGCGCGCACACACACACACACACACACACACACACACACACACACACACACACACACACACACACACACACACACACACAAAGGAAGCAGCCCGTAGCATGCTGTCCACTCAGCCACCAGCACCCATGTTTTAGCCCGTGTGTACTCACCTATTTGTGCTTGCAGGGGTTGAGCTCTGGCTCTTTGGTCCCGCCTCTCAACTGTCAATCAACTGGTGTACAGGTTCCTGAGCCTATTGGACTATCATATCTACACTTGAAACTGTGTATGGAGTCAGCCTCCACCACATCACTTCCTAATGCATTCCATTTGTCAACCACTCTGACACTAAAAAAAATTCTAATATCTCTGTGGCTCATTTGGGCACTCAGTTTCCACCTGTGTCCCCTAGTGCGTGTGCCCCTTTGTGTTAAATAGCCTGTCTTTATCTACACTGTCAATTCCTGTGTGTGTGTGTGTGTGTGTGTGTGTGTGTGTGTGTGTGTGTGTGTGTGTGTGTGTGTGTGTGTGTGTGTGTGTGTGTGTGTGTGTGTGCCTGTGGAGTAGAGACGGAGGAAAGGGGTGGATGTGGATGGTAAGGTATCCCTGGAGGACCTGGGAGAGGGACGGCCAGGGGAGGAGCTGTGAAAGGGACGGCTAGGGGTGGACCTGTGAGAGGGACCGCCAGGGTCTGAGAGTGCCACACACCAACGGGTATATAAGTAGAGCCGCTCACCACCACCACCACTCACTCCGCCACAAGCAACTGGATAACATCCTTCAAACCTCTCGCATACATGTCTTACAAGGTCTAACCCAATGTTAACGTGAAACTACCGACTTCAGAGAATAATTATATTTAAAATTTGCTTAAATACTTGTTAATTCCAAAAAATCTAATTTCAAAATCCCTAGAAATATGATAAATCTTATTTGTATCTCTCTTACGATTTTGACAGACTTCACAATTCAAAGTTTCATAGGTTCTTGAAACAGACCAGTGAATGACTACTGACTCACAAGGACTTATATTCCCCAGGTGTGTCTGGTCCTGGTGGTGGCCGCCGTGGCTATGGCGGACCCGGGTGACTACGGCGGACCCGTCTACACCTCGGTACGAGTATTACTGTGTAGTAAACGCACACACGCATTCCCTATGACTGTGTTTATTATCGTGTGCGTGAATATAAACGTTGTGTCGGAGTGAATTATTATGTTATAACTATTGCCGTCTTTATAATGCAATCATATGGGTGAATGACATATCCCCTCCCCCACCCCTCACCCTCCAGGAGCCACTGCCGTACTACTACGACTACAACGTGCATGACGGCTACAAGGGTACCAACTTCGGCCAGCACGAGAAGTCCGACGGTAAAAATGTGTACGGCTCCTACACCGTCGACCTCCCCGACGGTCGCAAACAAAGGGTACGTCCACCTCCCTCACACTTTTTACACTTTTCACTCCATCGCCTAGCGTGAAAACCTAAATTCATGAATAACATTTTAAATTCCATGACTACAATAATATATAATATAAAGTTAAATGCACCGTGTTCTTCCCCAGGTGGACTACACAGCTGACCACTACAGGGGCTACGTGGCCAAGGTCAGCTACTACGGCAAGGCTCAGCACCCTAAGCACTATGGCCCCGCCGTCACCTTCTTCAACAAGGGCTACGGACACGGAGGCGGATACCACTGACGACTCGGAAATCGAACTAAATTTTATTATAATAGGAAAAAAGTTGATTAAAATCTTATTATCAAATTTTGCATAATTTCCCCTCTCATTCCCATTTACGTATGAATGACGCGAAATACATGACAATTTGCATTCTCTAATTTCACGCTTGTACTGCATATTAATAACTTTGTTAAATTAACAAAGACTGTTTTAATCCTTCTGACGGGTGTCAGAAGTCATCTAGAAGTCACCGTAGAAAAGTTGTGTGAGAGAGAGAGTGAAGAGAGAGAGTGAAGAGAGAGAGAGAGAGAGAGAGAGAGATAGAAGAAGAAGAGAGAGAGAAGTAGAGAGAGAGAGATATAAAGAGAGAGAGAGAGAGAGAGAGAGAGAGAGAGAGAGAGAGAGAGAGAGAGAGAGAGAGAGAGAGAGATAGAAGAAGAAGAGAGAGAGAAGTAGAGAGAGAGAGAGAGAGAGAGAGAGAGAGAGAGAGAGAGAGAGAGAGAGAGAGAGATAGAGAAAAGAGAGAGAGAGAGAGAGAGAGAGAGAGAGAGAGAGAGAGAGAGAGAGAGAGAGAGAGAGAGAGAGAGAGAGAGAGAGATAGAGAGAGAGAGAGAGAGAGAGAGAGAGAGAGAGAGAGAGAGAGAGAGAGAGAGAGAGAGAGAGAGAGAGAGAGAGAGATAGAGAGAGAGAGAGAGAGAGAGAGAGAGAGAGAGAGAGAGAGAGAGAGAGAGAGAGAGAGAGAGAGAGAGAGAGAGAGAGCACAATGGGAATAGGGTTAACATAATATTTAATACCAGTCTTCCTTTTCAATATCAATGGCTTCATATCCGATGCTTTCTGTGTTCTTGTGCAATTGTAATTGACAACAGATTCCTTCCCAAACCATAATGTACATCATTCCTGTCATACACAAGAAACTAATCAGACTCAGTTCATAGGAGAAATTCGGCTCTTGTATGACATTTTTTAATAATTTATCATAGGCAAACCCTCATAATCACTCTCCAAACGCAAATGTATGTCAACATTATGAGTTTATCAAATAAAATAACAAATTCACAATTGGTTGTACATTGATAATCGAGTTGAAAGCATTTAAGTTCATCATTTACGGAAGAATGTCAAAATAAATAACGCCATGCACTTGTGAACTGACATGAAAGTGATTACGTTTCGGACCTTATCAAGCAGAGACGTTTTAAGGGTCCAGGATGGACCGAAATGTCCATACTTACATGTCATGTGTACTTACCTAATTGTACTTACCTAATTGTGCTTGCGGGGGTTGAGCTCTGGGTCTTTGGTCCCGCCTCTCAACCGTCAATCAACAGGTGTACAGGTTCCTGAGCCTATTGGGCTCTATCATATCTACACTTGAAACTGTGTATGGAGTCAGCCTCCACCACATCACTTCCTAATGCATTCCATTTGTCTACTACTCTGACACTGAAAAAATTCTTTCTAACGTCTCTATGGCTCATTTGGGCACTTAATTTCCACCTGTGTCCCCTTGTGCGTGTGCCCCTTGTGGTAAAAAGTCTGTTTTTATCTACCCTAAACCTTGTGTGTGTGTGTGGGTGGGTGGGTGGGGGTTGTTTCCTTAGCCACGTTAGTGTGACTTACTCTCTGGGGGAAGGTCATGACACTAGCATGATCCGTAATCCACAAGAAAGTTGCATCTTGCAGAATTATCCTGGTACCATACGTGTCAAAGAGCTGCCACACGATAAAGTAAATGTACCCAAAGGTACCATTGCGTCGCATCATTGTATCCACTTGTGACGCATTCAATGGAAACAGCCAGTTCCTGTTCCCAAACATTTTTTGTCATGTTTTGCTGTCATCCAGTCGCAAAACATTTTTTTTTAGTAGAAAGAAATCCTTATTTACAGAAAAATGATAACAGGATCTCTCTTTCTTTTTAACTCTGATAATGTTTAAATGATAAATGCACTATTAAATTTATTATTCTCAAAAAAGCTCTGTTATGACATAGCATAGTTTTTAAAAGCTATCTTAGGAGTTGGCATAGTTTTATAAAGCGCTAATAGGAGCGAGGACAGTTTTATAAAGCTATAATAATAGGAGTGAGTATTGTTTTATAAAGCTAGTAGATGGGATACCCGGCTGTGCCCGTGTCTCTTTCCCCCTTTCTCCCATCTCTCTTAACCCATTTCCAATCTTCTCCTCTCCACCAATCTCCTTCGCTCTCCCGCAACATTCCCGTGTTTTGTGAAGCTCAGTTAGAAGTGAGCAGAATTTTATAAAGCAGAATTAGAAGTGGACATAGTTTTATAAAACTGAGTTAAGACTGAGCATAATTTTGTAAAGCTATCTTAGGACATATCTTTATCAAACATAGCCTATGTTAGGAGAGAATATTGTTTTAATGAACTAATAACAAAATTGTTCCATTTAAATACTACCACCAACATGGGTTCAGGGACGGTAAACCTTTCCTCACAAAGTTTAAAAATTTTTATGATTGAACGATATAAATCAGACGAGTCGAGGGTGGGCGGGCAGACAGCATATTTCTGGAATGTCAGAAAGCCTTTGTTACAGTACTCCACAAGATGGAGAAGCAGACAGAAGTGACATGAATTTTGCTCCAGTAGATCAGGGAGTGCCTGAACAACAAAAGTTATTATCTCTCCGAGTAGCGAAATGTCACTAATAAAGTCCCAGAAGGGTTAGTATCCGGACCTATCCTAATTTTGATGTATCAAGAATCGGACAGAGAAAGAGATGGTGTTGTATCACACAGAACCTGAAGCCTACATCAAGTGGACATCAGCAGCGCATTCTAGATTGGCATAGAGTAAGGAATAATGCAGGACCAATTCAGAGTCTTTCGTACCACATACGTCAGACCAATTTTAAAATATGCCACGCCAGCGTGGAGTCCTTATCTAGTTAAACTCAAAATTAAGTAGAGGAAAAATCTAAGAAATGACACTGAACTAGTACCATAATTAAGAGGTAAGAGTTATGACCAAAAAACACAGGAATTAAGCCTTGTATTTTTTTTAACGCAAATGTGATCACACATTTAGAACGGTAACCATTATATATACATTTTCTTCTGTTCTCCATGGACAGGGTTAGAGATCTGTTAAACATATAGTGCAGTGATTTATTGAACAATCAACTACAGAAGGTGATTGCAGTGCTTTTAAAATGCTAACCTACATACCTAAACACACAGATTTACGTCTGTCCTACATAAGCAGTGTTCAAGGTATCTTTTACAATGTCATAAATGTGCGTTTACAAAAGGTGAAATGCAATTCTGACCAGCTTAAACATAAAAAAATCTACCTTACGTCATTAGAAGACAGAAAATAAGTGATTTACATGCTTACCACATACGAAAATACTGGGAAATTAGAAGGGTACCTGCTTGCTTCATACCTGCTTGATGGGGTTCTGGGAGTTCTTCTACTCCCCAAGCCCGGCCCGAGGCCAGGCTTGACTTGTGAGAGTTTGGTCCACCAGGCTGTTGTTTGGAGCGTCCCGCAGGCCCACATACCCACCACAGCCCGGTTGGTCCGGAAATTCGTTTAGAAAACAAAATCTAGTTTTCTCTTGAAGATATCCACGGTTGTTCCAGCAATATTTCTTATAGTCGCTGGGAAGACGTTGAACAACCGAGGACCTCTGACATTTATACAGTGTTCTCTGATTGAGCCTATGGCACCTCTGCTCTTCATTGGTTCTATTCTGCATTTTCTTCCATATCGTTCACTCCAGTATGTTGTTATTTTACTGTGTAGATTAGGGACCTGGCCCTCCATTTTTTCCATGTGTATATTATTTGGTATCTCTCTCGTCTCCTTTCTAGTGAGTACATTTGGAGAGCTCTGAAACGATCCCAATAATTAAAGTGCTTTATCGCTTCTATGCGTGCTGTATATGTTTTCTGTATTCCCTCTGTTTCAGCAATCTCTCCTGCTCTAAAGGTAGACAAGGCCAGACTATTCAGCACGGGTGGTACTCAACCAAGATAACACAGGTAGACACAGAATACCCATATGAGCCATTAAACATTACAACAAATTCAGTGTCAGTGAAGCGAACCACTGGAATGCCCAAAGAAATGAACTAGTGAAGAAAGCTTCCAAGCAGTTTCAAATGTACATGATAGAGCCAACAAGGGTTACAAAATTGAACACCAGTCGATCGAAAACAGAGGCGGGACCACGTAGCTGAAGCTCAAACCCCACAAAGACAATTAGGCAAGTACAATTACCCAAATACAATGGAATATTAAATATTAATATTTAATATTCCAAATACAATTAAATAACTGTACCTGCATAAAGGGTTCGGCTGCTGAGAGTGTCTTCCATTATCTATGTTCTGGGTTCTCATGCTTTGTGGCAGCATAATTTTCTCTGACTGACCGTGAAGGGGAAGTGCGGTGACCTTCAGCGAGGCAGATGACGGTCATGATCAACTGATTGTGTCAACAGCGGGTATATAAGTGGAGCAGCTCACCAGTCAGTCAGTCACTCGACCAACAGCTTCAGTGTCACCTTCCTATACGCTCCCACTGACATGTTCTACAAGGTCTGCCCATTTATCACTTGTGTACAACTGTACTCCTATAAAGACCAATTATTCCATAACATTAATATCATGCACAGCTGGATTACTTCCTTGCATCATAATTCCAATTAACGATATGACAATTGAAATTATTTATTGTATTTTATATATTTCATATTCTAAAATTTAGAGTGACTTGATGAAACCGATCTTGTGTTCACTAACAAGTAAAATAACTAAACTTCTATAAAGCCAGAGACAAGTGACTGACTCACAAGGACTCATCTTCCCCAGGTGTGTCTGGTCCTGGTGGTGGCCGCCGTGGCTATGGCGGACCCGGGTGACTACGGCGGACCCGTCTACGCCTCGGTACGTGTATTCCTGTGTAGTCAACCTAAATATACTAGCATAACCGTGCTTGCATGGTCGATCATTATTTCCTAAGCTCAGCCTTCTCAACTGTTGATTACATTATGCAATGAATCCCACTACTACTACTACTACTGTTTATCACAAAATATTTATAAAGTTTTGAGTTTTCTTATAACAATCATAATCTGGTAATATTAACAATGTCAACTGTAAGAGGCTGTGATCCCCCAAGCATACTTCAGTTTAACTTTGTCATCCCAGTCAGGCACAAACCTCGTATTATACATCCCAACTATTACTAGCTTTGCACAGCGTTCTTCATGTAGGGGATTCCAAGC
>NC_091190.1:25224354-25286854 GCF_040958095.1 Procambarus clarkii | reverse complement strand
TATATATAATATATTTATATATATTTATTATTGAATGACATTATATATATACGAATCCTATAATCATATGAAGCCCTTTTTATAACCACTAATAAGCATGTACAACTTTAAGTTAAAGTAAAAATACATTAAGTTATCGTTAGGAAACCAATACAAAAATAAGCTTATTATCCTTTTAAATATTACTCATAGCTTCCAAACAATACTCGTTCCTAAAAGTTGAGGCTCTGTAACCCCCGGAGTCGACGCTATGTACCTCAGTCAAGAATCTGTTCCCCAGAGTCGATGCTCTGTGCCCTAGAGGCGAGGCTCTGTGACCTAGAGGCGAGGCTCTGTGACCTAGAGGCGAGGCTCTGTGCCTTAGAGGCGAGGCTCTGTGACCTAGAGGCGAGGCTCTGTGCCTTAGAGGCGAGGCTCTGTGACCTAGAGGCGAGGCTCTGTGACCTAGAGGCGAGGCTCTGTGCCTTAGAGGCGAGGCTCTGTGACCTAGAGGCGAGGCTCTGTGACCTAATAGTCAATATTAGTATACCTCCCCCACCACAACAATGTGGTAGACCACTATCACACTTTGCTTGAAAGACAAGAGATGATTACCAGCACACTTCAGTTGTTAGACGGCTGTGGATCGTTCAGTGTGGTTACATGGACGCGGATGGTTCAGTAAGGTTAATACTAATGAACCAATTAGCAGCTGCTCCAAGACTTAAATTATTGTACATGTATAATGTACTTCTGATCTCTGTTTCAGCACATAAACGTCCCGTTTTTTTAACGAAATTGACCAATCCATTAAAAATGCTACGTATTAGTAAATTTTAGACCACCGTAATATTGACGTTTTCTATGACTCGGCCTTGATGAGTTAGGTGGGTTGCTTGGGTTCGTAATTTAGTGGTTAGGCAAGGGAAGGGAAGTGAATTATCGGTAAAAAATACCATGACATTACAACTATATAGCACATGGAAGGGATCAGGATAAGGATTTGGAATGGGACGGGGGGAAGGAATGGTGCCCAACCACTTGGACGGTCGGGGATTGAACGCCGACCTGCATGAAGTGACACCATCGCTCTACCATCCAGCCTAAGTTGCTGGACAACGGTTGCAAAGGTTTAACGAAGTTGCAAATACGACAACGAGCTGGTACAATAGACTCATAATCTGCGACAACACTTCATGGAGATGCAGAAATGTGCAAATCCATTGACAAATGGCTTTGTGTGTGTGTGGGGGGGGGGGTGGCTTTTAAGAGACCAATGAAGACAATAGAATCTTAATTGACTGATTTGAAAACATAATGTAGATCACAGCTTTCTCCTGAATACCTGTCCACACAATAATTCCTCGGTGTCGACGCCTACTTTAAAATGATTTATACTTTATTTTGGAAGATTTAAAGACAGAATCGCTAGACAGATTTATGAGGTAATGTTTTGCACTTAGTGAGATTATATATATATATATATATATATATATATATATATATATATATATATATATATATATATATATATATATATATATATATATATATATAGTTTGTGAGGGTACCACCTCTGGTGCCAATGTGGGGACCCATAGCCTCGGAGAAGAAAATAAAAAGTATTCAGAGGAGACCTTGTGGTTTCTCACTGAACACTAATATTATCTTCTCCTACCACCCTATATATATATATATATATATATATATATATATATATATATATATATATATATATATATATATATATATATATCCTACCACCCTATATATATATATATATATATATATATATATATATATATATATATATATATATATATATATATTAAAGACCTGGGCAGCAAGCGTTCCATTAAACATATTTTGTTAAATATGTTGTTATTTCGCAATATGTTGAATATGAAAACGCATTGCTAGCGATATTCACCTTACATTGTAAGCTTTCTATAGTTCTAACTTCTTAAGTCATGGTAAAGAAACTCGAGTAATTATTGAAGCATTTATTTTCTAGAACGCTTCGTTCCTTTCTGGAACATCTTCAGGTAAAGAATAAATACATGATGTATTTAAAAAGAAATTGTACATGTTAAAGCAACCCGTGCTCCTAACAGAACGTCGCATTTTGACGCATACCTTTCATAATTGCGTAATGCATTAAACACGTCACGTTTAAAGTAAAGTTTTTTGGGCTTAAAGCCAAGCCCAAAATTCAAACGTCCTAGAAAATAATACCGGCTCGCGAAATTGACATGCTGTCCCGTTTTCTGTTTTGGGTCCTCTGGTAGGTTAGGATAAGGGCAATTTAGTACAACTTCTTGACGTTGGGAAACCTTAAGACAACGGGCGGAAGAAAGAGTGGAAGGAGTGTGGGGTGAGGTAAGGGAGCCAATCAAACACTGGGCAAGGCTCTGGGTACAACTCCGTCAGCATTGAGACTTCCTGACATCATTAACCGGTGATGTTTTGCGAGACCTGGGTCTAAGTGCTGACAAGAAAGCCAACTCATTATTCTGTATATTTAAAGTGGGTCTTTTTCTCTTATAAGTATAGATTCCAGGATTTTTTTGTATTATCTACTTGCATGTTCCTAATGAGTGTTATGTACACGTATACGTTGAATATGGTTTCTAGGGACACCAGCTTGTAGATGGCAGATCAGTCTTCTCGAAAACTTTGTGATAGTCCAACCCGTTCTCGCACTTGCTTTAAGTCAATATTGGCTTATTAATAAAGTGCATATGTGACATACTAATTTATTGTGAATATTTTAGTTTACCTTGAAAAGCTTTATAAAAAACACCGACCTTACCTAACCTTTTTTGTATGTTAAGATAAGCATCTTATTGCTTCTTAATTACAATTATTCCTTAACCTATTATAGGTATAGGTTAAGTAATAATTGTAATTAAGAAGTAATAAGACACTTAACATACTAAGGAGGTTAAGTAAGGTCGGTGTTTTCTATAAAGTTTTTCAATGCAAACTAAAATATTCACAATAAATTAGTATGTCACATATGCACTTTATTCATAAGCCAATATTGACTAAAAGCAAGTGCGAGAACGGGTTAGATGGTCATACCAATATAAGCAGATCGACGGTGACATCCTTCATTGAGGCGTGATAATTGGTATACCGCGATATATATTTTTTGGGAGAGGGTTGTACATTTCTGAACACGACTCCCAAACTAAGGATGCAAGGAAACATTTCTTTAGTGTGAAAGTGGTGCGATAAAGTGAATAGAAACATCTAACCCCAAGACTTGAAGCTCAGCCCCACACGGACACTAAAGTACCTTTAGTATTGTTATATCATTAATACTTTAATTATAATACACTGTACTATCTAATAGCACTCTGGTCCAAGCATGGAAGTCGTCCCATAAAGTAAATTTAAATGTTTAAACAACAAATATGAATTGTCAATTATATCTATACAAATTACATTAAAAAACTAAAATTATTCAATACACAAGAAAAACTACGGCACTGTTCGCCAAACGTACTTGAAAAAAAATAGAATAAATAGAAACTGTCGCCAATGCCATGACAACTTTAAATAGCAAAACAATAGACTCAAAGAGAGCAAAGTAAATACCTCGCAACAAATGAACTTTTGAATTCGGGAAAAATATACACTTATATATCGTAAACTTGCAGAGAAATGTTTTCTGATCGAGAATTGCAACTTTCGACACCATTCCAGTCAGGGTTGCTACCTTCGTGCACTCAACGGTGTACTAATGTTGCAAGGCTGGGGGAGGGATGCCAGGTGGGGCTGGGGGAGGGATGCCAGGTGGGGCTGGGGGAGGGATGCCAGGTGGGGCTGGGGTAGGGGATGCAAGGCGGGGCTGGGGGAGGGGATGCCAGATGGGGCTGGGGGAGGGGATGCCAGGTGGGGCTGGGGGAGGGGATGCCAGGTGGGGCTGGAGGAGGGATGCCAGGTTGGGCTGGGGGAAGGGATGCCAAGGGGGGGCTGGGGGAGGGCAGCAAGGCCGTGCTTGAAGATGACGGTCATGATCAACTGATTGTGTCAACAGCGGGTATATAAGTGGAGCAGCTCACCAGTCAGTCAGTCACTCGACCAACAGCTTCAGTGTCACCTTCCTACACGCTCCCACTGACATGTTCTACAAGGTCTGCCCATTTATCACTTGTGTACAACTGTACTCCTATAAAGACCAATTATTCCATAACATTAATATCATGCACAGCTGGATTACTTACCTAAATGATAATTCCAATTAACGATATGACAACTGAAATTACTTATTATATTTTACATTTTTCATATTCTAAAATTTAAAGTGAATTGATGAAACCGATCATGTGTTTACTAACAAGAAAAATAACTCAACTTCTATAAAGTCAGAGACAGGTGACTCACTCACAAGGACTCATCTTCCCCAGGTGTGTCTGGTCCTGGTGGTGGCCGCCGTGGCTATGGCGGACCCGGGTGACTACGGCGGACCCGTCTACGCCTCGGTACGTGTATTCCTGTGTAGTCAAAGTCTGTATGTGGTTGATGGATTTTAACCGTTCTTTGTAAGCTTATCTTAAAACTTTGAATGTAAAAGGCCAAGTTTGTGAGTTTTTTCTCCCCCCCCCCAGGAGCCACTGCCGTACTACTACGACTACAACGTGCATGACGGCTACAAGGGCACCAACTTCGGCCAGCACGAGAAGTCCGACGGTAAAAATGTGTACGGCTCCTACACCGTCGACCTCCCCGACGGTCGCAAACAAAGGGTACGTCCACCTCCCTCACACTTTACACTTCACTCCATCGCCTAGTGTGAAAACCAAAGTTCATGAATAACGTTATAAATTCCACGACCACAACAATTAAATGTTAAATGCACCGTGTTCTTCCCCAGGTGGACTACACAGCTGACCACTACAGGGGCTACGTGGCCAAGGTCAGCTACTACGGCAAGGCTCAGCACCCTAAGCACTACGGCCCCGCCGTCACCTTCTTCAACAAGGGCTACGGCCACGGAGGCGGATACCACTGACGACCCGGAAATACCACTATGAACTGTCAATAATACACTGTTGTTGGGGAAAATAAAGAAAAGTTAACACTATCAATGTTTTTTATTTTTCTACAATGGCAAACGATTTCCAAAAACACTGATGGCTCGGTAAAATTAACACAGAAGGGAGTTACCAAGCCAACTAAAAACTAATTTGTTATTCCTGGATGACTCGATCACTAATTTTGATAGCTTAAAGTCACACCACCCCCAGCCCCAGGGTGTGGCCAGCCACACCACTCCAGCCTAAACACGTCTATATAAACGCCTGTCTAGTCATTAAGTGGCTACGGGCTCACCATAGCCCGTGCTACATGGACACTTCGTTCTGAGTAGCTAAATCGGAAACAACAACAACATTAAGTCTCTCGACGGACTACAGCCCCTCTCCTGTGCCAAGTAAGTCCACTACGGGCTCACCATAGCCCGTGCTACTTGGAACTTTTTGTTCCAAGAAGCGAATCTTAAACAAGAACAACATTAAGTCTCACTACCAGGAGGACACCATCGCACATGCAGGTGTGATCGGTTTCACCATCTCTCTAAAGTCAACTATTACATCATGTACAGCTTGATGCCCTCACAGAGCGCTCCCTCTCCCAAAGCTTTCAACACTGATGGTTTTCTACATTAATAGTGCTGCCTGAAGTGAAGTTGTCGTGACAACAGTTGACTGCTCCTCTTGAGTGAGGAAACTTCCCGTGTAAATAACTGAACCTTCACTCATCAAACAAATATTTGTCATATTTGTTAAGTGCAAATACTTTTTGCACTTAAGCTAACGCATGTATCCAAAGATGACACACAAATACGTGACCGTCATTCATTTTTGCACTCAACTCAGGACATTACTGTAACATGATTCTGTCCGAAGCTAGGCAAGGATTTAATAAAATCATCAATGATGGACTAAAAGTATCTCCTATGGATATACCATCCCATATTTGCCTCCAAATGCACGGTGGAACTGATACATATACTAGAGACAGGGAGTTTGTTACCACCCAGGACTGCCTTTGAGCAGCCTGAAGGCGAAAACAGAGAACTCCAAGAAAATTAAACTAAGACCATTGACAAAGTGAAATCTACAATTGTTCCATCTGTTCACAATATTACTCTGCAGGAAGAACCACATAGTTATAGGCCTAGCAATCTTATCAGCAGACGACTAGACTTAACTGTTAATAGGCTTAGGCCTATCTACCTGCCTGATGGGGTTCTGAGAGTTATTCTACTCCCCAAGAAATAACTACTTGGCTACAAAAAATAACTGACCACATAACAAGAATGCACTCGGGAATAGGGTTAAATGAGTTCATAAGGTTTGGTTGATGAAGATTAAGCCACCCAAGAGGTGGCACGGACATGAATAACCCCTAAGTTCATAAAGAACTTTGCACGCTTTTGTAGTCTGGTGATACAGCCCTCAGCTTTGTGGTGTGGTGGTATATTTGTAAAGCACTCGGCTTTACATCAGGCGGGCGGAGGTTCTTGCCCCCAACAAGAGCATTTGGAATTTTCAAGTATTTAAAATTCATCCTGTGTACTATTCATATTTATCATTTGATATTGTATGTTCCGTGGCCTAAATCTGGACTAGATAAAATAGTTGACCACATAACACAAATGCATTCGGGCAACTCGAACTCTCGACCTCACGAGCGGTGAGGCAAAAAATCTACTTCTGCACCACAAAGATGGTTCAACTATAAAATATTTCAGAGGCAGCAAATCGCTGCCCATCTGAAATTGTATACTTCTCCTAACCACTGCTTAGGTACCAGGCATTTAGTGATCCTGGTTCCTAAATTTCAGAGATCTGAGAGCTAGAATCAGAGATCTCACCCTGACATATTCAATAGCATATATGTCTACAAGAAAGACTGCTTTCAAAATATACTTATCGCTATTAAAAGATCAATAATCGCCGATTTATTAAAAGCAGAAATAAACCTTGTAGATGCAATTTCAAACTCTCATAAGAAACAACGTGGATTTAGTTAACAGGTTGACGAATTACTTACCTGCATGATAATTACAATTAACGACATGACAATTTAAATTACTTATCGTATTTGATATGGATTATGAACGTTATCTTGTGAGTTTTGATGCGACTGCACTTTCCACTAAAGTTCCAGTGGGTGATTTGTTCAACGTGTCCTCAAGTAAGAGATCACTCACGTTGTCGTTCCCAATCCGTTCCCGGATTGGGAACGACAACATAGTGCTATGATATGCTCTCTATCCATGGTTATCTTGAGACGATTTCGGGGCTTTTTAGTGTCCCCGCGGCCCGGTCCTCGACCAGGCCTCCACCCCCAGGAAGCAGCCCGTGACAGCTGACTAACACCCAGGTACCTATTTTACTGCTAGGTAACAGGGGCATAGGGTGAAAGAAACTCTGCCCATTGTTTCTCGCCGGCGCCTGGGATCGAACCCAGGACCACAGGATCACAAGTCCAGCATGCTGTCCACTCGGCCGACCGGCTCCCCTAGTTAGGTTAGGTTTAATTACATTTGTTTATATTAATACTGTGTATTACTGACAATGTGAATCATGGAATTCAAAAACTATTTCAGTAAACCCGAGAATTCCGTTTATCGAAAACCAAAGTCTTCAAAAAATATATTTTCAGCATACACCACTTATATTTAAAACAAACGATTTAAAATACAATAATGTTATAATTTGAGGATAACCTCCATTTACGACTAAGGTTTATTTGCCAGTTCACATGTAGACTATTACCGGAAACGCAATATGCTTTCAGATCATCACAAATATCTAGAGAACCATCCAGGTGGTTTGAAGGAGGGTTATGGTTCCTCCTGGTAATGGATTTGCTGTGACGACGGGCTTATGTTAACTTTCTTGTGAGGTAAACTTTCCAACTATTATTTGTTCTTACCCACCAATACCATTGTCGAATTAAATAAACTGAGCAGTAAAGACAATTACTTTTGTTTCAATGTAAAATATTTTACACAGACCTGTAGAATGGCTTTAGTTATTTATATATGGAGTTTTTTGGGAAATTTCTTTTACCAAGGCGATAGATACCTGCTTGATTTTACCCGTTAACAGTATGGTTGGGATATGTCGATGATATCTTATATTTGTGGCCCATTAACGACGATCATAGTTCCTTTATCAACTCAATTCCCTAGGTCCTTTAAATTTACCATTAAAAAAGAGGAAAATGGAGTTTTGCCTTTCCTGGACATTAAGATTCAGAGCTTTAACAGATCTTTTACTTTTGGCATTAGCAGAAAATCAACTAACATGGGCTCGTATGTACATTATTTTTCCAACCACCACATTACAAGTTTAGTATATGGTGTTCTCTTCTATGGTTTTCAGAGCTCTGTGTGTTTGTAACTCTAAATTTACTGAAAAGGAAATGCCCAAAATCTATGAAATTGGGGCAAACTTGCAAAATCCAAAATTAATTTTGGACTCTTCAATGGAATAAAAAAGACATTTTATAATCACAAACTCAAGGCTAAACTTGATGTAAAAAAAAACTCACTCGTGTTACCATACTCTTAAGAACTTGCTAAACTTTCCTGGGATTTCAAGATTTTTAATGTCAATGTAGTTTTCAAGAATAATACAGTTAAAGTTATTTAAATTAAGAACTCGCTCACTGCTGCAGTAGGATGTGCGTATTCGATCCCATGCAAGGATTGTGCCTATATATATTGGACAGATCGGCAAATAACTCGATAAATGCCTTTCCCAACATATATTCGATAAGGACTACACAACAATCTAGTGCATTATTTCTTCAAGTTATCTTTTGCGATTACATCATAGATAAGAGTGCATCGAAAAGCTTTGCCAGTTGCAGTGGTTTTCAGCTAAATGTGATTGAGTCTGCTTTAATCAGTCACTGTCCTAATGCCTTAAATGTCAGCCCTTGTTTGTTTTGATGAATGGATGAATACGCATAATTAGAGGCGACTTCACTGTAGTGTTCAAATGGATGAATTGCCATAATGGGGGGGAGAGGGGGGGGGGGGGGGATATTATAACATAACTGAGCACATGACTTCTTGTCTCTCATGAACTGGCCTATAAAAATTCTTAAGCAATTCTAAAAGATGTGTTTTTGTTTTTGTATGTGTTGACTGAGTGACAGTCAACACCCTTCGAGAACCCACACAATCCCCACCACCTCATTTCTTACTTATATGGGGTGGAGAAGCATCAGGTTGGAGAAAACACTTGGGCAGTATTATACAAATTCGTCTAAAGATGTTAACAAATGACACCTGTCCATAGACTACATGAGATATAGACCAGAGGATCGGCACCATCACAGCCCAATTGATCATCAGAAGCGGCACCCAACCGCCCAACGTGTCCAGGTGAAAGATGCCACTCTAAAGTTGCCTTATATAAATATTTACCCCAAATACAGACAAACTGGCACTCAAGATAACCCTATACCACCTTCGTGAGACTAATATTAAAATATGCAGCCTCGGCATAAAATCCTCACCCAATCAAGAACAAAGAAACTAGAGTTGTAGAGGTTTTCTACTATACTGAACCCCGAGCTAAGAAGAAACGCCACTTCACTAGGAAGAGAGGTTACGGGCTATTCATGCCCGTGCCACCTCTTGGGTGGCTTAATCAATCAATCAATCACTAGGAAGAGTCCAGAGGCTATAGGTCGACTCACAGACACATTTACATCGGTACACGAACGGACAGTTTAATAACGAGCATCCAGGCAAATGTTATACAATCTATTTCATATCTATTATTTCGTATTATTAAATTGATGAAAATATTACCATTCTTAATCATTTTTTATGGAAATATTTGTATTTTTATTATCGTTGTCGTTAGTACTGTTACTATTATAGATGCCCATGCTGCAGTTATGTAGGTACAATTATAGTTAATATTATAATATTTGTATGACTGTAATATATATACAATATCGACTATATGTTTGTACTATATGTCGATTATATCACTAATTTGCCAACCCATCCTCCTGTTTAGATAGTACTTTTAGTAACTATGTGCGCCATAGTACACTCATTGACGTAAAAGGCAATTAGATAGTAGAGATTCATACTATTCACTTTATAGCCCGACAAAAAATTAGTTAAAATTCTAACTTTAATATTCCTAGGCCTAATATAATATATTTGTACTAGTGATGACCAGACCACACACTAGAAGGTGAAGGGACGACGACGTCCCTTCACAATCGACTTGAGAATGGTCCAGGACGGACCGAAACGTCGTCGTCCCTTCACCTTCTAGTGTGTGGTCTGGTCAACATACTTTAGCCACGTTATTGTGACTCATCGCCTTCATATTTGTACTATATTAGGTACCGGAAGGTACTATGTACTATGGCCATCGGTACTATAAGTACTAACTAAACAGGAAGCTGGGCTGTATTTGCAGCTAAACGTAGACAACATCCTACGATGCGGCGTCTTCCTTAACTCAAGTCACTTTAATATTTTAAGGAACAGTTTTGAATTTAAAATTTCACAAAAGCATTCATTCAAACAACAAAAATTATGTCAACATTGTCCATATCAAAAACTCTTAAAATAAAATATATTAAAAATACTCGCTAGAGCAATAGCAACTTTTATGAGTGAAAACAATAGGCTCCATAAACTCAAATAAATTCTTTGCAACAATTGAACTTTTAAATTCATGAACAAAAAATCCAAATTGCAGAGAAATAGTGATTTTGGAGCGTGAATTGCAACTTTCAACGTCAGCGACATTACGTGTGTTTAACAGTTTCCAATTACTCATGTAAATAATATCAATCATGGTCATTGCAGTTTCAGTTATTGTTGCTAGTTAATTATACCACACGTTTGCAACAGTGTAAACACGGTGTACCACTACACCACAGTGATACACAACTGTGTAGAATATCACAAATGTAAAGTTGTACACTTGCAGTTACACAGCTGTGCCCCAATTTATGTACAAATGTGTACCATTTAGTAGCAGACTACATCACAGGAGTAAGACCCATGTATAACAAATACGTAACCAGCAATACACAGTGTTGCACAGCTGCTTCCGTCTAGACTCACGAGTTGCTAAAGCTTGATCTAGGTGGCCAATTATTTGGGGACAATTAGACTTTTTTTTTTGGGGGGGGGCGTACGTCTTACTGTATGTACCAAGCATTGTGAAGTAGAGGACGACCACGCAGACATAGGGTCTGGACGACCTTGGTGGCAAAGGGTCTGGACGACCTTGGTGGCAAAGGGTCTGGACGACTTTGGTGGCAAAGGGTCTGGACGACCTTGGTGGCAAAGGGTCTGGACGACTTTGGTGGCAAAGGGTCTCAACGACCTAGGAGACATTGTAGGATGAAAAAGTAATTGTTGAAGGGAACGGCCATTGAGGGCAGTGACAGTGCCAGACCGTGCTTGAAGATGACGGTCATGGTCATCTGATTGTATCAACAGCGGGTATATAAGTGGAGCAGCTCGCCACAACAGTCACTCACTCGACCAACAGCTTCAGTGTCACCTTCCTACACGCTCCCACTGACATGTTCTACAAGGTCTGCTCATTTATCATTTATGTGTACAACTGTACTCCTTTAATGACCAATTATTCCATAACACTAAAATCATGCACAGCTGGATTACTTACCCAACCCGTTCTCGCAAATTTAATAAGTCAATATTGACTTATTAGTTGCGTGCATAGGTGACATACTAAACAAAATAGTTTCCCTTGAAAAGCTTCATAGAAAACACCGACCTTACCTAACCTACTTAGTATGTTAAAATAAGCATCTTATAGCTTTGTAATTACAATTGTTATTTAACCTATTATAGGTATAGGTTAGGTAATAATTGTAATTACGAAGCAATAAGATGCTTATCTTAACATACTAAGTAGGTTAAGTAAGGTCGGTGTTTTCTATGAAGCTTTTCCAGGGAAACTATTATGGTAAGTATGTCACCTATGCACATATTTAATAAGTTAATATTGACTTATTAAATTTGCGAGAACGGGTTGACTTACCTGCATCATAATTCCAGTCAACGCTATGCATATGATCGGAATTATTTTTTTGTACTTAATATCTGTACATACGCTAATGTGACTTGTGGAAACTGATCATGTGCTCACTGGCAAGCAAAAAAACTCAACTTCTCCAACAAAACGCCAGAAACAGGTGACTACTGACTCACTCACAAGGACACATCTTCCCCAGGTGTGTCTGGTCCTGGTGGTGGCCGCCGTGGCTTTGGCGGACCCGGGTGACTACGGTGGACCCGTCTACGCCTCGGTACGTGTATTCCTGTTTAGTCAAAGTCTGTGTGTGGTTGATGCATTTTAACCGTTCTTTGTAAGCATATCTTAAAACTTTGAAAGGTAAAAAAGCCAAGTTTGTGATTTTTTTCTTCCTCCTCCCCCCTCCAGGAGCCACTGCCGTACTACTACGACTACAACGTGCATGACGGCTACAAGGGCACCAACTTCGGCCAGCACGAGAAGTCTGACGGTAAAAATGTGTACGGCTCCTACACCGTCGACCTCCCCGACGGTCGCAAACAAAGGGTACGTCCACCTCCCTCACACTTTTTACACTTTTCACTCCATCGCCTTGTGTGAAAACCAAAGTTTATGAATAACGTTATAAATTCCATGGCCACAACAATTTAAAGTTAAAAGCACCGTGTTCTTCTCCAGGTGGACTACACAGCTGACCACTACAGGGGCTACGTGGCCAAGGTCAGCTACTACGGCAAGGCTCAGCACCCTAAGCACTACGGCCCCGCCGTCACCTTCTTCAACAAGGGCTACGGCCACGGAGGCGGATACCACTGACGACCCGGAAATACCACCACGCATTGTCAATAATACACTGTTGTTGTTGGGAAAATGTAGATAGAGGAATAAACATCGAAAGCGATAGTGTTTGTAATAGATCTTAACATAAGGTTAGCAAAAGATTTTTATATAATTAAATACAATGAAAATCATTTTGAGGCAGTGGAGTGACTTGAACTCGCGACCTGGGGTATTTCCAGACACCAGCCTTGACTGCTCGGCCATGGTGGTACAAAAATTTACCAACCCAGAACTCAACCAAGTCCTCTGGGAAGTTCTGGAGTCCCAAACCGGGGCCCAACCTCGGTTTCCGAGCCAAACCGATCATATTCTGGCCTACAGTAATGATGTTCACACCTTTCGCCCCAGTCAGATCACAATAAAATCACAATGGCCTGATATATTAATGAAAATCATTTTGATCAATAAACCAATGAAATTAATATATCAAATATTAAATGAAAATTTTCAAAAAGATTTTCATTTAGATATCTCGTCATTGTGATTTTAATACAATATTAATCTAAATAAGAGAGAATGTTTGTCTGCCCAAGGATGGAAGCCAGACGCTTAGGGGCTAGTCTCACCAACTTTGCATCGTGAATAATCTGAGGTACATGACAGACATAGGTTGGTCGAGGTCGCTAGAATTAAAGATTGAACAGCATTCTGACCCTCAACGACGATTTGTGGCACTGTCTGCCAGCTACACCTAGTTGAATATCTAAAAAAAAAATCCTTATAGCAGTATACACCAGTATTCACTGATCTCGGGAAAATTATAAAAAATTCTAGCATTCATACTTTGGCTACAGTAGCATAAAACATACGATATTCCCACAGCTTCAAAGACTTTCTCGTGCCTCGCTCCTTTATCAAGGCAAACGGGTAACTATTATAGTTGTTTAATATTTCACACTTTTAGGTTCCTCCAACTGTTAGACCACCCTTATGCCAATGGTAGACTACTATATATTTTAATAAGAGAGATAGTGATACAGGGATGATGAGACAGAGACACAGGCAGAAAGCGACAGAGACAGGCCTGCAGAAAGACCGGGTCAAGTAGGGCAGAGAGAGAAATGGGAAGAAAAAAGACAATACAGAGACAGCAAGAGAGAGACAGAGATAGAATGAGACACGAAGAGAAGGAGAAAGAGGGGGGGAGGATATTTGAGGAGAGAGGGAAAACAGGTAGAGAGGGAAGGAGGAGGGAGACTGGAAGTGAGGGAGAAGAACGGAAGGGAGTGTGAGAGGGGATGTGGAGGGAGAAAGGTAGAGAGGGTGATATGAGAGAAGGGTAGATTGAGAGAGGGAAGGGGCCTGGCGAAAAGAGACCTGGGCACAGCCGGGCACTTCCCCCACCCACAGAACGTTATATGAAAGAAAAGTTTCACTGAAAGGCTTTCCAACTCACTCCCTATAATCTCTCCGAGTCTAAGAGGGAATTAGATAAACACCTTCGGAGGCCTTTTGATCAACCGAGGCCCGAGCTAAGATCCATACGTTAGACTGCCTACAGCAGTAACCAACAGCCTGGATGACCACACCGTCAAGCAGGAAGCCTGGTCAGAGGCCTCGGGGACATCAGTAGAATACAGCTGTGCAACAGTAATGTTGTGCAGCATTAAAGTGCAGCTGTTCATCAGTAACGTACAACTGTGCATCAGTAATCCTTGCAAAGCAGATGTGTTATTAAACAGAGGGTCTTGCAAGGGGGGGCAGGGTGTCTTGCAAGGGGGCGGAAGGGTGTCTTGCAAGGAGGGCAGGATGCTTTGCAAGGGAGCAGGGTGCTTTGCAAGGGAGCAGGGTGCTTTGCAAGGGAGCAGGGTGCTTTGCAAGGAGAGCAGGGTGCTTTGCAAGGAGGGCAGGATGCTTTGCAAGGGGGGCCGGATGCTTTGCAAGGGGGGCAGGATGCTTTGCAAGGGGGGCAGGATGCTTTGCAAGGGGGGCCGGATGCTTTGCAAGGGGGGCCGGATGCTTTGCAAGGGGGGCAGGATGCTTTGCAAGGGGGGCAGGATGCTTTGCAAGGGGGGCAGGATGCTTTGCAAGGGGGGCAGGATGCTTTGCAAGGGGGGCCGGATGCTTTGCAAGGGGGGCAGGATGCTTTGCAAGGGGGGCAGGATGCTTTGCAAGGGGGGCAGGATGCTTTGCAAGGGGGGCAGGATGCTTTGCAAGGGGGGCAGGATGCTTTGCAAGGGGGGCAGGATGCTTTGCAAGGGGGGCAGGATGCTTTGCAAGGAGGGCAGGATGCTTTGCAAGGGGGGCAGGATGCTTTGCAAGGGGGGCAGGATGCTTTGCAAGGGGGGCAGGATGCTTTGCAAGGGGGGCAGGATGCTTTGCAAGGGGGGCCGGATGCTTTGCAAGGGGGGCCGGATGCTTTGCAAGGGGGGCAGGATGCTTTGCAAGGGGGGCAGGATGCTTTGCAAGGGGGGCAGGATGCTTTGCAAGGGGGGCAGGATGCTTTGCAAGGGGGGCCGGATGCTTTGCAAGGGGGGCAGGATGCTTTGCAAGGGGGGCAGGATGCTTTGCAAGGGGGGCAGGATGCTTTGCAAGGGGGGCAGGATGCTTTGCAAGGGGGGCAGGATGCTTTGCAAGGGGGGCAGGATGCTTTGCAAGGGGGGCAGGATGCTTTGCAAGGAGGGCAGGATGCTTTGCAAGGGGGGCAGGATGCTTTGCAAGGGGGGCAGGATGCTTTGCAAGGGGGGCAGGATGCTTTGCAAGGGGGGCAGGATGCTTTGCAAGGAGGGCAGGGTGCCGTGCAAGGGGACAGTTGTTACCAGGAATACAACAACCAGGTCATGTTGGTATACAAGATCACGCTTTAAATTCATGCACTCCGTAGGTCGAGACTGTAAACAACGCCAACATACACAACAATACTTCGTTAGCTCCATCCGGGATCAAATTTACTGATGATGAATAATTCAGAATTGGTACAGAGATTAGAACATTTCCAACATAAATACAAATATGGGACAATTGCAACACGCGGTGCACAACCAATCAAAAATTTCCACACCAAAGAGTATCTGGGGGAGATTTTCTTAGTAATGAGTGCCCAATTAGAGCAGTTCTCCGTCATATAGATATACAAAGTCAAGAGGCTCCGTGACCCATCACACTCTTGTGTTCGACGGTCCGTAGGCCTAGCGGTTGATCGTGGTTGTGTTAGGCTTCACCGTAGCAGGTGTGATCCCTGGACCCGCCCAGACGACTAACAAACAAACAACTCCATGATCAAATTACAAAAACTAATTAACAAAAAAAGTCTACACGTGTTAAGAGTTTGCCATTAAATAATGTTCATTATTTTAGTTTAATATAGGCAAATATTATCCACCTTGATCCACACATCATAAACCCTCAGGCCCGCTGCCCGGCTACTAATATATCATATACATCAGCGATCATCATTATTATTATTAATAGATGTTTTCAGGAGGAATTTGTATAAATTCCTTCACTAAGTGCCGGATCAGTTAGGTTTGAAGTATTATTTGGGCCTGCTGGCCACTGCTATCAACATTGTGACTAATCAATTTGTAACTAAACAAGCCTGGATCCGAAAAAAATGGAGTAGAACACTCGAAGCCAACTACAGATAAACGAAGTTCGGCCAGTATGAGAAGTCCGACGGTAAAACTGTGTGCGGCTCCTACACCGTCGACCTTCCCGACGGTCGCAAACAAAGGGTTATCTTGAGATGATTTCGGGGCTTTAGTGTCCCCGCGGCCCGGTCCTCGACCAGGCCTCCATCCCCAGGAAGCAGCCCGTGACAGCTGACTAACACCCAGGTACCTATTTACTGCTAGGTAACAAGGGCATAGGGTGAAAAAAACTCTGCCCATTGTTTCTCGCCGGCGCCTGGGATCGAACCCAGGATCACAAGTCCAGCGTGCTGTCCGCTCGGCCGACCGGCTCCGTCGTTTTCAGGGTACGTCCACCTCCCTCACACTTTTTACACTCCAGCGCCTAGTGTGAAAACCTAAATTCATGAATAACATTTTAAATTCCATAACCGCAACAATGTCAAGTTAAATGCACCGTGTTCTTCCCCAGGTGGACTACACAGCTGACCACTACAGGGGCTACGTGGCCAAGGTCAGCTACTACGGCAAGGCTCAGCACCTTTATCCGCCTGTGGATAGTCTTCGTTGTATCCGGACGCAGTTACAACGAAGACTGTTTCAACAATATTCTGACAAAAATAAATGCTATCAATCAATCAATTCTGCCGAGATAAATAAAATACAATGATACTATTTATTCGTTTTACGATTCGAAAATCTGAATTTGCTTTTTATGTTAAAATTATCACGCTTAACAGCGCTGAAGAATTGACGCCTGACCAGGAACTACTATGTATTAATACGAGTCTTTGAGCCATAACAGAGAACGTAAGAGAACGAACGTAAGAGAACGATCGTAAGGAACATTCTCCAGGTTATGCACCTGGAGAAGCAACTGTAACCTTTTTTAAAACAGTGGAATCGATGCAAATATATGCGGTGAATGAACAAAACAGGCTGACCTATTTACTGTGTAATGAATACGTAGGTGGCATAACACATGCTCAAGCTCCTCTATGTACTAACTGTCCTCATATTTTTGAATTGACGTACATAGGTATATTTACATTTCTGCAGCTACACTAGACTATATGAAGGGTTACATATTGTGTGTCAAGAGCTGGCTGTGACAGCTCTTGGTATCTGGACGTTTATACAGCTACACTAGACTATATGAAGGGTTACATTGAGTCAAGAGCTGCTTTATAATACTTATATCCCCATCTCGAAGGAAGGTTAGTCAGTTCGCCTGCACTATCAAGTTTTGTATACATTGTGAGGATTTCGTCAAGAGCACGAGTGAATGAAGTACAGTAGTTACAAAGCTCCAAATACCTCACATATTGACAAAGTCGCAGATGTTTATATTTTGAACAGAAGAAATAAATTACATGTTTTCGAAAAAAAGCTTCAAATGTATTTAGTTGCAAGTCACCTGAGATTAGCTCGGCCACGTAAACAATGGACAATTACTTGTTTATCCAGCAGACAAACGTTTTATTTATTAAAAACAAACACACTTTACACAACCAATTCCATTCAAACTTTTCTTGAACGAACTTCGTTCTCTTTTTGTGCTAGAATCGCACCAGTCGAAATTCTTCACCCACGTACTGCAAAGACAAATAATTGCCAACGGAACTAAAATAACTAACGAAATCGAACCTATGCCTTACGATACACAAAATAAGAACACAAATAATACAATTATATTCGAGGAACAATATTTATTGTTGATAAACAGCACGTTAAAATTGACGGATGCGGCTTCGAAATTGTCCGAAGCTTGGACGAGCACAGCCTAATCACGTCATAAAAATGTACTAAATTATCGGAACCTAACCTAACCTAACCTAACCTAACCTAACCTGACCTAACCTAACCTAACCTAACCTAACCTAACCTGACCTGACCTGACCTGACCTAACCTAACCTAACCTAACCTAACCTAACCTAACCTGACCTAACCTAACCTAACCTGACCTAACCTAACCTAACCTAACCTAACCTAACCTAACCTAACCTAACCTAACCTGACCTGACCTAACCTAACCTAACCTAACCTAACCTAACCTAACCTAATCGAAGACCCACCAATGGGGGGGGGGTAGAAATAGCCTAAGCTACTCTATCCCTTTGAGATGTATTTCTTTCTTATCTCAATAAACATACTTGAACTTGAACTTGACCCACGAATAGAAAACGAGACATCAGTGTGTCTGTATAAATCTCAGAAATTCGCTAAAATTTATACAGCGGTCGGCTTTATCAACAAATGCCTCGTTAATCCAGCCACCAAACCCCTGTTTATGAATTAAAAACGGTTTGCACACGACTCACAACCGATGACGTTCGAACATTTCTAGAACAGTGCTTCGATGACGACCTCTGTTCGAATCACAACGCTGTAAATGTCAGTAAACCACGTGCTACAAACACAACTAACAGCCAACAGAACCTAAACACCTCACCTACGCAGAGAACGTATTAGTATATGAGAACAACCCTTATTGTTAATAAATAAGTTAAAATCGATGAATGAATATTGGAGCCGGCGGCCGCTTTAGCGAGCCTAGCTTGAGGCCGGCTTGGATTTATACCATCATCATATTTTGTTTTTTAGGGGGTTTATACGTCAAAATATGATGTACTATTCGAGAGGACGGGTTGTTTATTTTCGATTATTGTTTGCCCATTTGCGGGTACACAAACGGATATCTTGCAACAATTGTTCGCTTTCCACTTATACTATTTCATAGAACACGATCCACGAACAGTTTTACATCCAGGTCCCCAAATATTGCTGGGTGCACAGGGGCGAGATCATTCTGTGCCAGAGCCAGGCTCTAAACCTTATTATTATTAACATCTTTATTGACAAAATTAATTACAATTTAGCCTAATCTGAGGATTTTGATAGTCTTATTAAATAACCCTGGTGATTGCCTGGTGTATGACGCTGATGTTTATTTTCCTACCACTGTGATAATATTTTTGTATATTAGCGTGATTGTGTACCAATCCTCTCGTGCTGTACAAGTATTGTCTGGGCTACACAGGACTATCACATAAAATGTTATAGTTGATTTAATATGCACCTATGGCAATCCTGTGAGTGGTATTTGAGACCTTACTCATCACAGTGAGTGGTGGTGAACCTCATAGACCCATCTAATGGGCGGTAGAGGGCATCATACTCATCATAGTGAGTGGTGGTGAGCCTCATAGACCCATCTAATGGGCGGTAGAGGGCATCATACTCATCATAGTGAGTGGTGGCGAACCACATACCAATCCAGTGGGGGGGGGGGCGGTAGTGGAAAAGATTACAGAACATAATAGGCTCAGGAACTGAACCCAAATATTAATTTGGTTCAGCATGCTACGTCAATCCTGATCACCTAGTAACGAAGTTATTGCATAACAATGGGTTCCGGACCATTACAGTCTCTAAGGTAAGCAATTTACATTTGTGTTGAAGTTAATTACAATATAATTTATTTAATTTAAGTTAAGTTAATCTAATTTAAGTTAATTACATATAATTTCGTATACTACTCATGCACCCATCCAGTGGGCAGCGATGGAAGGGTTACAATCATCTTCATAAATTACCTACAATTAGCACAATGGGAAACTGTTGGCTAAAGTTTGTGTTAGAAAATTTGTTGTTGAAATTCGCGTAATTTTGCAATTTTGTTCCGCTAGTAGGTAACAGCATTCTGAAAACCTATTTTGTAGTCGATTACGAAACAATTAGCTGCCAGGAGCAAAGTTGTCTGCAATTAGGCCATTTTAGAATTAGGTCGCTATTTTCATTAAGCGATATGAAATTTGCTTAAGTTTCCTTGTAAAACAGAGAAACACCAATATTGTCAGTGCTACAATAATTATTACTCTAGTAATAGTTGGTAGTAAACTATTAATGGTGGTAGTAACGCAAGTAGTAACGTCACTATTATTATAAAGCACCTCACGAGTGATATTTCTCCATTTAGTTGAAAATTAAACAACGTTGGTACAGCAACGACCTCACTTCTTGAAGGATCAGCGTTTGACTGATGATGAAACAAACGGAGACATGATCACAACTTACAAGATACCGAGGGGGGAGAATAGATAAGGTGGACAGCCTCTCCAGATTGAGAAAAAGTAGGACAAAAGGAGAAGTAAAAGCTGGACTCGCAAATGAGTAAGAAATGTAAGAAAATACTCTTTACCCTGTACGGGTATAGTCAATAAGTATAGTCAATATACTTATATAAGTATAGTCAATAAGTTCTAAGAGCAGAAGTTGTGTAAGCCACCTCCACCCACAGCTTTAAGGCCACCAAATTCGACAAACCATTCGAATACGAGGATAGTTAAATAATAAAGCAATATCTTGAGGTTATCTTGAGATGATTTCGGGGCTTTAGTGTCCCCGCGGCCCGGTCCTCGACCAGGCCTCCACCCCCAGGAAGCAGCCCGTGACAGCTGACTAACTCCCAGGTACCTATTTACTGCTAGGTAACAGGGGCATTCAGGGTGAAAGAAACTTTGCCCGTTTGTTTCTGCCTCGTGCGGGAATCGAACCCGCGCCACAGAATTACGAGTCCTGCACGCTATCCACCAGGCTACGAGGCCACCCACGAATAGTTACAACTATTATTTGTAACTATTACAAATAGTTACAACTATTTGTAACTATTACAAATAGTTACAACTATTTGTAACTATTACAAATAGTTACAACTATTTGTAACTATTACAAATAGTTACAACTATAGAATAGTTACAATAGTTACAACAACCTGCATCCGGCAGATGCAGGCATAATGAGCAAGACCTCACTCCTCTTTAATTACTAATTGGTAAGCACAAAATTACCTACAGTTAGTAATAATGTAGTTAAGGATATTTTCCCACATCAAGAACACTAATAGTTGCATTTCAATCTAATTTTGAGAACGAAATAATACGAATCGTTGAGAACAAATGTACAAGCGTGAGAGCTGCAGAAACAACAATAGATGGAGGAGTGCTTGAAGGTGCAGGTGCGGGTGCGGAATATTAGGCTCGTTTATCCTACCGTGCCAATGGTAAACTGCATCGTGTAGGTACTGAAACGCTCGTCCTGTGCAGGGAACACTCAGGATGTGTATCAACTCTCGCTGTTATAAGCAATAACTCCAGGAGCGGGCGGGCGGGGGGGCAAAAAACGGTGGGGGGGGGGGGGCAAAAAACGGTGGGGGGGGGGGGCAAAAAGCGGTGGGGGGGGGGGTATAACTCTACGAGCGGGGAGGGGGGTGGGTATAACAACACGAGCGGGGGGGGGGGTGTAACTCCACAACCGGGGGGGGGGGGGGCTAACTCCACGAGCGGGGGGGGGGGGAGGGAAAACTCCACGAGCGGGGGGGGGCTAACTCCACGAGCAGGGGGGGGGGAAAGGAAAACTCCACAAGGGGGGGGGGAATAAGGGAATAAATCAAGGAGCGGGGGGGGGGGCAATAACAAAAGGAGCGGGGGGGGGAATAACTCAAGGAACGGGGTGGGCAATAACTTCAGGAGCGGGGGGGGCAATAACTTCACGAGCGGGGGGGGGGGCAATAACTTCAGGAGCGGGGGGGGCAATAACTTCAGGAGTTCAGGAGCGGGGGGGGCAATAATTTCAGGAGCGGGGGGGGGCCAATAACTTCAGGAGCGGGGGGGGGGCAATAACTTCAGGAGCGGGGGGGGGGGCAATAACTTCAGGAGCGGGGGGGGGGCAATAAGAGCGTTAAAGCTGGTAATACCTCCATGCACAGGCAATAACTGAAGAACCCGATCTTCATTACTACGAGGAAGCGAACAGGTCTAGGACTTATTAACCATTTACGCGCCCACTTACGGAACCTGTACATCTTTCCTCAATCATGGCGGCTTTGTTTGTAACAAAACCAAAAGTTGTTTGGTTTCCAAACTCGTAAACTGTTTATTAAATGTAAACAAAATCACCATGAATAACATGAACAGGTCTCTTAACACGCAAATGCTTGATGAATCCCGACACAGATCTTTAACCCTTTACGTGAGGAAAATGATGAGTGACATTATATAAAAGTCTGTCTGTGGTACAAAATTATGACCACATCTGTGGTAGAAACCAATCACACATCTGTGGTAGAAGATAATGACAGCATCCGTAGTAGAAAATAAACATTAATCCTATAGAACTGGGACGATTAAAAAAAACAATGCAGCAAAACACCATTTTCCTCCTCCTAGGAATAATAGAACAGAGAAGCACCGCCTCAATAAAACACACACGAGCACACACACACACACCCGGCACACTCGGGTCTCCCACTGCCTCCCCCATGCATCAGTGTGGCGCCTCACCAGTAAAGTTGAAAAACCCAATTCCAGCCTCCAGGAAAGTTTCCGGCATAGTACTAGCAGCAGCCATCTGTCTGGACGACCTGCAGCAGGGTGCCGCTAGTCCATGTTTATATGTGATGTCATTAGCGCCATTATAAACAACATTACAATGTTGTTCCAGGTATGCAATGTAATATAGCCGATGTTGTATGTATGACTGTATACAATGTGATACAAATCGTAATATAATCAACGTATATTTGTAAACAAATATTTCAAAACGTTGCAGTGATGTACCATATATGCTTGTACCATAAAAATATATACAATGTATCTTTATGAACTTTATTATGATTAATTATTAGGTAATGGTCATGTCTTATCACAGACATAATAATAGTTTTTTGTCGTGTTGTTGTGTCTGTGATACAACATGGGAGTACCCGCGTTACACTCACAACATGGGAGTACCTGTGTTACACTCACAACATGGGAGTACCCGCGTTACACTCACAACATGGGAGTACCTGTGTTACACTCACAACATGGGAGTACCCGCGTTACACTCACAACATGGGAGTACCTGTGTTACACTCACAACATGGGAGTACCTGTGTTACACTCACAACATGGGAGTACCTGTGTTACACTCACAACATGGGAGTACCCGCGTTACACTCACAACATGGGAGTACCTGTGTTACACTCACAACATGGGAGTACCTGTGTTACACTCACAACATGGGAGTACCTGTGTTACACTCACAACATGGGAGTACCTGTGTTACACTCACAACATGGGAGTACCTGTGTTACACTCACAACATGGGAGTACCTGTGTTACACTCACAACATGGGAGTACCTGTGTTACACTCACAACATGGGAGTACCTGTGTTACACTCACAACATGGGAGTACCTGTGTTACACTCACAACATGGGAGTACCTGTGTTACACTCACAACATGGGAGTACCTGTGTTACACTCACAACATGGGAGTACCTGTGTTACACTCACAACATGGGAGTACCTGTGTTACACTCACAACATGGGAGTACCTGTGTTACACTCACAACATGGGAGTACCTGTGTTACACTCACAACATGGGAGTACCTGTGTTACCCACCCCGTCTTCTCGTCCATCTCCACCATTCCCCGCTCCCCCTTCCCTTCGTCCTCCCTACCATCCCCCTCTCCCCCGTCCCCTTGTCCTTCCCACCATCCGCCAAGGGTGATTTCTTTTTATCTTCACCTGTGGTTTAAGCAAGTTAGTGCATATTATATATATATATATATATATATATATATATATATATATAATTGTAGCGTATGATTTCTTTTAATATGGAATAAACTATTATTGTAGTTAAAATTATTTTCAATTAACACACTGTCGTAGCTGCTGATGCAACCTGTGCTCGCAATTATTGCACCACATATATTACGCAACATCGTCAAAATTGCAATGGTTGAGTGAACTTGAATACAGCGAATACTGACGCTCCCTAAGACCTCCATACATAACGACATTGTAGTTCTTGTAAAAAAAAAAATACGCTTGACCAACTGAGAGAACAGGCTGGATGATAATTTAGCGGCGCCTACAATTCACTTTCCTCAACTAGTGCCATGGCTAACTTTACCAGAGACCAAAATTATTCCATGAATATCACAGTGTAAAAAATCTCCCTCACTTTCAGAGAATGTGATGTTTGATTTATGTTTCAGCATCAAATATGCAATTATAAAAGCATGTAAATGCGTGTCCATGCTGGCGTGAAATTCGGGAGTCGTCGTTATGCAAGCCGTCCTCCAACCTAATACGTACCAGTCTTTACATCACCGACCACCTCGTTAAAAATGCAACGTACTTGTCAAAATTGAAGCACCGTAATAATGACGTTTTCTGTGGCTCAGCCGCGATAGGTTTGATGAAATATCTGTGCCCCAAAATAGTCACGAGAGCTATCGGGTATTGGAGTTAAAAGTCAGACGACCTTATAATACATTTGTATAGTCTGTGGATGAGTGGTTATAGTACTGGATATGCTTAGAGGCATGGAGGCCCTGCCTGACCGGATTCGAATTCAAGAGTTTTCTGATGCATGTTGGATGCGCATTCAAGCTTGGCGTGCATATTTATATATATATATATATATATATATATATATATATATATATATATATATATATATATATATATATATATATATATATATATATATCGTACCTAGTAGCCAGAACGTCGTACTCGGCCTGCTATGCAAGGCACGATTTGCCTAATAAGCCAAGTTTTCCTGAATTTATATATTTTTCTATTTTTTTTACGAAATGGTAAAGCTATTTATTTCATTATGTATGAGTTCATTTTTTGTTAATTTGAGTTATAACTAACGTAGATATATGACCGACCCTAACCAATCCTACCTAACCTATCTTCACCTAACCTAAACTGACATAACTAAGCTAATATAATATTTCAAATAAACCAATTGGAAACAATATTTTGAAAATAAAGAAAATTACTCGGCCTATTAGGCAAATCGGGCCTTGCATAGTAGGCCGAGAAGTGCGTTCTGGCTAGTAGGTACGACATTAAATATATATATATATGTCGTACCTAGTAGCCGGAACGCACTTCTCGGCCTACTATGCAAGGCCCGATTTGCCTAATAAGCCAAGTTTTCCTGAATTAATATATTTTCTCAATTTTTTTTTCTTATGAAATGATAAAGCTACCCATTTCATTATGTATGATGTCAATTTTTTTTATTGGAGTTAAAATTAACGTAGATATATGACCGAACCTAACCAACCCTACCTAACCTATCTTTATAGGTTAGGTTGGGTTAGGTAGCCGAAAAAGTTAGGTTAGGTTAGGTTAGGTAGGTTAGGTAGTCGAAAAACTATTAATTCAAGAAAACTTGGCTTATTAGGCAAATCTGGCCTTGCATAGTAGGCATAGAAGTGCGTTCTGGCTACTAGGTACGACATATATATATATATATATATATATATATATATATATATATATATATATATATATATATATATATATATGTCGTACCTAATAGCCAGAACGCACTTCTCAGCCTACTATTCAAGGCCCGATTTGCCTAATAAGCCAAATTTTCATGAATTAATGTTTTTTCGTCTACCTAACCTACCTAACCTAACCTAACCTAGCTTTTTTTGGCTACCTAACCTAACCTTACCTATAAATATAGGTTAGGTTAGGTTAGGTAGGGTTGGTTAGGTTCGGTCATATATCTACGTTAATTTTAACTCCAATAAAAAAAAATTGACCTCATACATAGAGAAAAGGGTTGCTTTATCATTTCATAAGAAAAAAATTATAGTAAATATATTAATTCAGGAAAACTTGGCTTATTAGGCAAATCGGGCCTTGAATAGTAGGCTGAAAAGTGAGTTCTGGCTATTAGGTACGACATATATATATATATATATATATATATATATATATATATATATATATATATATATATATATATATATATATATATATAAACTTGAGAAAGAAGCTGGAAAATTAACTCGCCAAAGTTCATTTTTACAGTGTGATATGGCCTGACACTACGAGGTGCGTTCCGTTGATGCTGTCAACATTGTCAAAAGCAGTGGTAAAGTGTATACAGTACAAGCCAGATTGATATGAAGAAGAATAAGCCGCCCCAAGAAGTGCACGGGCATGAATAACCCGTAAAAATAAGCAAGCGTGAGCAACCTAATAGATAACCAAGAAGGATGAGGCAAAGTAAGGTGTCGCCTAAACTATAATACAATGTATCTTGAAGGGTGATGGACATTCTCAAAAGCCAAGACGTTTAATTCGGGCAGTGAGGGTTCTCCTCGGCAATTTCACCAGGTTTAAGTGAGGTACACGCAAGGCTGTACCAGTGCTTATAATAATTAATGATTCAATTTCAAAAGCATGAAATTTAAAAAGTGACCACTTCCTTGTCTCAGGCAGTGAAAAAGTAATGGAACGCGCAATGCTCCGTGTTAAGGAGCGTGATATTGCCAGCCATGTCTTTAACGTGTGAGCATTTAAGCTGCTCCAATGCTCAGCTTGAGGGTAGCAACAGCCTAAGCTATTCTGGCCTTTTGAGAAGTAATTTCTAGTCTCAATAAGCTTGCTTGAACTTAAAGGCCTATGACATAGTCTTTCCGACAGCGCCAGCGCGCGCGCGCACACGCACGCACGCACGCACGCGCACACGTACACACACACACACACACACACACACACACACACACACACACACACACACACACACACACACACACACACACACAGGGACCAAAGAGCCAAAGCTCAACCCCCGCAAGCACAAATAGGTGAGTACACACCTATTTGTGTTAAGAGAGAGAGACAGAGTGACGTGATGAATAATGTGAAACGTTTAACCACGAAGGAAAAAATGAAACATGAAATGACTTGAGCGGTTTCGTCCTAATCAATCTATTTTCAAAAGTATGATCAGTGAGATAAAACATTTGAATATACAGGCAGGAAGGGGGAGGCGAGTTGTATAAGTATGTATTATACACTTTGAATGAGTATTGACATATAGTGCTTCAGTTAGGTAAAATCTTCCATTGTCGTTGGGTGTTTTTGGACAGGATAAATCTGGTTGTTTTGTGGGTTGTGTATTGTCAGGTGTATTGAGAGCGAGAGTGTTTGGCTTACCTATTGAGATCGGTGCGGCTGTTAGTCGCTAGTAGCTATATAAAGACTAAAGGATGCATGGTGAACCGGCAGAACAGTTACTGCCCCGCTCCTGTGCCAGGTAAGTCCACTACGGGCTCACCATAGCCCGTGCTACTTGCCCCGCTCCTGTGCCAGGTAAGTCCACTACGGGCTCACCATAGCCCGTGCTATTTGGAAATTTGTTCCCAGTAGCTGAATATTGAAACAATAACAACAGCATGGTGAACTGTATCACTGTGTCTCCTTCCTGTCTTGTGGGTCATTGACAAGCTTCTTCTTGAGGTAATCTTGAGATGATTTCGGGGCTTAGCGTCCCCGTGGCCCGGTCCTTGACCAGGCCTCCATTTTGTTACACACACCCAGGAAGCAGCCCGTAGCAGCTGACTAACATCCAGGTACCTATTTACTGCTAGGTAACAGGGGCATCAAGGTGAGAGAAACTTTGCCCATTTGTTTCCGCCTCCACCGGGAATCGAACCCGGAACCTCAGTACTACGAATCCGAAGCGCTGTCCGCTCAGCTGTCAAGCCCGGCCCGGCCAGGCCAGGCTTTCTAACCCTTGACAGAAACGTGCCCTAAATTTTTCGCCCTGCCTTGGAATCGAACCCATGGTCACTCGACTGTGAGCCGACTGCGCTACAGGTCACGCAAAGCTTCCCGGCTTGCGTCAGTGCCACTCAGGCGTAAATGAGGAAACACCTTAGCTACTGACGCTCCGCCAGTTCCATTACACGCGTCGGGCGACGGCCACACAGGCGGAACCAACAACCCGTCCTCTTAAAAATAACGTCACTTTTCGCTTGTATGCGCACTATGGCCAAATTTGGACGTAATTTGAAATGAAATCGACTCACAAAAGTGACGTGCTGTTCCGTTTTCTGTTTGAGTCGTCCGGCCCTCCTCGGACAGCTTAGAAAAGGAACTTTCCATTAACGTTTTTCATGACGTTTTGAAACTTTATGAGAATTTCCTGCCCGCCTAACCTATCAGAGGACCCTTAACTTACTGTTGTTGAAAAAAAAATCCCAAATTTATTTTCAATTTTTGTTCATTTTCAAATTACGTCCATATGCGGCCATACGGGCAAACGGCCAAAAGCGACGTTCTTTTTAAGAGGACAGGTTGCAGAACCAACGCCAAACTCTCACTTAGCGTTGTCAGCTGACCCCGGTGTATTAAATACAGTCTTCTGATACACAAGTATCAGAAGACTGATACTTGTGTATCAGTCTTATCAGGTATCAGTCTTTGGAGAGGATATCAGGTATCCTCTCCAAACCGTTCTAGCAGCCTGGGAGGTATATAACGAAAGGTGTATACCTCCCGGGATATATTTGGTGGGTATACACAGTTTACTTGTCGGCTTTGTCTAGGGCTAAGTCTAGGGGGTCGGTAAGCTACGGTGGTGGCCTGAACAACCAGAGGTTAATAAGCATTAAAATCAACATCAAGTCAAACCAATCCGATTGTAACTTTAGCAACCATAATAGTCGGTACAGTTTGTGACAGAAATGTTCTTACAAATGATGAAAATCGAAGTTATAATATATAATGTTACAATGCCCAACCCACACATGACAAGATGAAAATTGACGTTTCGGACCTTCCTGGACTATTTTCAAGTCGTCGTTGCTCATAACTCTTGCCTTTCTCAATGAACAGTTCAAAGTTTTCCTCTCAGCAAGTGTGACCCGATTTAGATTCTAAACGACCCCCCCCCTCCCTTCCTGTGTTCACTTTTTCTTCTGTTTATATATTTGTGTCTCGAGTTCAGATTTTTACTTATCGCTTTTCTCCTACAGTTTATCAGCAATTGGGACTTCCTCTATTCCTTATTCTCATATCAGCAACGAGACGTTGTGGAAGCCTGCATCAGGGATTGTTCCTCGCCCTCTCCCTCCCTTCCACGTTTCTCGCTTTCTCCTACTCTCTCTCTCTCTCTCTCTCACACACTTAATACGATAAAATAGCAAAAGTGCTGAATTTTATACAAGAATTAACAGCAAACGTTAAAGTCAAGCTAACTAACAGAACCAAGACAGACGCCTGACTAACATATAATTTTGCTTAAATTCTCCTATGGATAATCACAGGTATGTGTGGTTGGTATCGCCACGGGATCCCTGTCGTCCACGAACCAGCCTTCACACTGAGTAGTAATGTGGCATTTTTCCCAAAATCTTAAAACAACCAGGTTTTGACGAAACTCTGTTTACATGAGAAATCTTTTGATACTTAATAGTCAAAGATTTCATCCCAAATAAACTTCACAAATTTTAGGAGCCCCTGCCGTACTACTACGACTACAACGTGCATGACGGCTACAAGGGCACCAACTTCGGCCAGCACGAGAAGTCCGACGGTAAAAATGTGTACGGGTCCTACACCGTCGACCTCCCCGACGGTCGCAAACAAAGGGTACGTCCACCTCCCTCACACTTTTTACACTCTTCACTCCATCGCCTTGTGTGAAAACCTAAGTACATGAATAACGTTATAAATTCCATGTCCACAACAATTTAAAGTTAAATGCTACGTGTTCTTCCCCAGGTGGACTACACAGCTGACCACTACAGGGGCTACGTGGCCAAGGTCAGCTACTACGGCAAGGCTCAGCACCCTAAGCACTACGGCCCCGCCGTCACCTTCTTCAACAAGGGCTACGGCCACGGAGGCGGATACCACTGACGATGACCCCATCGTCACATCACACCCCTCTTATATAACTGCCACATTCACCTTCCCGTCTTGTACACTATTATGAAATACATAAATACATGACAATTCTTTTATAATGCTTAAACTGTATTTTGTGATTTTTACGTCTTGAATAACCAGGTTTCTGTGCATTATTCCTGAGCGAACCTAATTATTCTATATACGTGGGGGCACGTGAGTTTTGACGATTGACGAGTATAAAAAAAATCTTTCTTTTGTATAGTCTACACAGGTCAACTGGCAAAAACTTAAAGCCTACAAACACAGACTTAGTCTACGAATAGGCACCTGATTACTGTTTGCTGAAAAGGGACGTACAGTTTTAAGGATCAATACCAAATCATTAGTCATTGCCTGTCTTTATGACATTTGCATGGAGAATAAAATAATTACAATGATAAAAGAGTTTTTTTGATAAAACTGAATACTTTTAAATTGTAAAAATATCGTATAAAAGCTTTTAAAAGGCTTTAAGGTCCCTGCATCGGTATTTATATTCAGGCAAATACCGAAAACCAATTTAAATATAATACGTTTTAATCAAATTAAAAACCGTCGTATGAAAAAGCTAAATTTCCAAATCAGATTTTGCAATGAAATGGGCAATGTGATAATGTCAATATAGGTATATTTAAAAATGTAAAACAAAATAAGAGTGATTTTACCTACCGGAAAATCGTTTCTATGAAGTTAATTCACGCGAAAATCGTTCTTAATTAACCACAAACATAAGTGGTTTTTGTTCCCAGTTGGAAAAATAATTTAAGTCTTACTGTTAGATTTGATATTACCAGAATAGTTTTGACATAGAATTATTAACATTGGCTGTTAAAGCTGACCAGTTGGCTGACACGTGCATCAAATTAACAGAACATTGCTATATTGTATTCATGAGCAGTGAAAAAAGTTAAGGCAGTCAGATTACACATATATACATGATATAGATAGATTATACAAGCGTGGTTGATACACTGAGTATGCAATTATCACTGAAATACAGTGAGCACATATGCACCACTGAAATACAGTAAGTAAACATATGGATGAAATAATATATACATATATATATATATATATATATATATATATATATATATATATATATATATATATATATATATATATATATATATATGTCGTACCTAGTAGCCAGAACGCACTTCTCAGCCTACAATGCAAGGCCCGATTTGCCTAATAAGCCAAGTTTTCATTAAATAATTGTTTCTCGACTACCTAACCTACCTAACCTAACCAAACCTAACTTTTTCTGCTACCTAACCTAAGCTAACCTATAAAGATAGGTTAGGTTAGGTTAGGTAGGGTTGGTTAGGTTCTGTCATATATCTACGTTAATTTTAACTCCAATAAAAAAAATTGACCTCATACATAATGAAATGGGAAGTTTTATCATTTCATAAGAAAAAAATTAGAGAAAATATATTAATTCATGAAAACTTGGCTTATTAGGCAAATCGGGCCTTGCATAGTAGGCTGAGAAGTGCGTTCTGGCTACTAGGTACGACATATATATATATATATATATATATATATATATATATATATATATATATATATATAAACTACAGTGAGGACACATACACGGATGACACAAGGTAAACACACATATATAGATGAAATACACTGAGAATACATATACGTATGAAATACAGTCAAGACACATGCTAGGCCTGAAAAATATTAGGTTAGATGTGCTCCGAGGCCCCTCCACAAAATCAACAGTACAAAAAATTTACTTTTTACAACCGTGTATAGTTTGAAGATACTATACACCTAGCACAGTCGCTATACGCACTATCCTTTAGGGACAGACTGAACTGAGGGGGATTCACAAGTGTTGGGGCCCAACACCTGAGAGAGAGCAACAACACCTGAGAGACAGTAACCCAACGCCTGAGAGAGAGTAACCCAACACCTGAGAGAGAGCAACAACACCTGAGAGACAGTAACAACACCTAAGAGAGAGTAACCCAACACCTGAGAGACAATAACAACACCTGAGAGACAGTAACAACACCTAAGAGAGAGTAACCCAACACCTGAGAGACAGTAACAACACCTAAGAGAGAGTAACCCAACACCTGAGAGAGAGTAACCCAACACCTGAGAGACAGTAACAACACCTAAGAGAGAGTAACCCAACACCTGGGAGAGAGTAACCCAACACCTGAGAGAGAGTAACCCAACACCTGAGAGAGAGTAACCCAACACCTGAGAGAGAGTAACCCAACACCTGAGAGAGAGTAACCCAGCACCTGAGAGAGAGTAACCCAACACCTGAGAGAGAGTAACCCAACACCTGAGAGAGAGTAACCCAACACCTGAGAGAGAGTAACCCAACACCTGAGAGAGAGTAACCCAACACCTGAGAGAGAGTAACCCAACACCTGAGAGAGAGTAACCCAACACCTGAGAGAGAGTAACCCAGCACCTGAGAGAGAGTAACCCATCCCAAATCCTTATCCTGACCCCCTTACAAGTGCTATATATATAGTCGAAATGGCTTGGCGCTTAAAAAATCGTGTCCAGCAGCTGGACACCACACACGCACCACTCCTGTGCCAGGTAAGTCCACTACGGGCTCACCATAGCCCGTGCTACTTGCCCCGCTCCTGTGCCAGGTAAGTCCACTACGGGCTCACCATAGCCCGTGCTACTTGCCCCGCTCCTGTGCCAGGTAAGTTACTGGCTCACCATAGCCCGTGCTACTTGCCCCGCTCCTGTGCCAGGTAAGTTACGGGCTCACCATAGCCCGTGCTACTTGGAACGTGTTCCGAGTAGCTGAATCTATAACAACAACAGCTTGGCGCTTTCCTCTGATAGTTCCCTCCTACCCTGTCCTCACACTTAAATGCATTAGTATTACGACGCTCTCGGCCACAGCGTCAAAATTTCGATGAATTAGTGAAGTTCAATTCCCCAGTATCGTCGACGTGTCCTCGGAGTATTGAGTATCAGCCTCACTAACTTCTGTCCGGGTCCGCACGTTGTTGGATGATGGAAACCACTTTAAATTTGACGCTTCAAAAATCGTGCGAAAGTTTTTTTTTTTAGACGAGGCCGTTCAATTCAGGAGACTCGCCATGTAAACATCTTATGTTTAGTGTTTTTAATACAAAATTATTTTGTATTATAATATCTATTTTATCTATTTTAATACAAAATAGATAGTTGCTGTAACAACTATATTTTATCTATTATCTCTATTTAATACAAAATAGATAGTTGTTACAGCAACTATCTATTTTGTATTAAATAGATAAAAAATAGATAGTAATACAAAATAGATTGTTACAGCATCTATTTTGTATTAACTATATTTTTCATCTATCTATTTAATACAAAATAGACAGTTGCTGTAACAACTTACATGCAGCCCGTCCGCTGTATTCGCCACTCCGTAACAAATACAACAGATTTGCCTAACCAGAATCGTACGAACCCAAGCAAGCCACCTGACCTATTTAGGCCGATGGGTCAATACGGGTCAATAAAAAAAAAGGTAAATATTACGTTGCTTTAACTTTGGCGAATAAATCGCAATTTTAATGGACTGATCAATCCCGCAAAAAAGTAATGTATTACCAACATATATCATTTAAATTTGTTTGTAAACAAACTCTCTAGACTTGCATGTAAAAACACGAAATTTACAAGTTCGTTAACGTCAATACATGTGTAACGAACAAAGTTTACACCACTCATAGTTACGGGTTAAACAAAGACAAATGGGCCGTTGATAACTGTAGCTGGTAACATTGTGAATATTCAACTCCATTTATACAAGTTATTGCTCGAGTGTGCAATACGTAAGGTATTATGTAAAATGCAAATAAAGTATGGAGTATTTTTGTATACAAAATACAATAATTCATTATCATCACCACCCAACGAACTTTTTTCGATATTATATTATATTATATATATATATATATATATATATATATATATATATATATATATATATATATATATATATATATATATATATATACATATTATATATATATATATATATATATATATATATATATATATATATATATATATATATATATATATATATATATATATATATATATATTGGCAGCAGGTTTTCTTTTAAACATGTTTCATTGAATATGACCGCAAATTCTGTATTTACTATCTTCTGATTTAGAGCTTCTATCCCTCTAACTATTTTCTTAGCATCAGAGCTTAGCTGAAAGAGGAGTTCTCCAAAACTCATTTTCGTAATTTCAAGGTAAAGAAAAGAAGTGAATTACTATAGAATGTATTACACTTATTTATACAATTTGCACAACGTGTTCGAACCTCATCACCAACGTTTGAGGTTCGAAACGTTGTGCAAATTGTATAAATAAGTGTAATACATTCTATAGTAATTCACTTCTTTTCTTTACCTTGAAATTACGAAAATGAGTTTTGGAGAACTCCTCTTTCAGCTAAGCTCTGATGCTAAGAAAATAGTTAGAGGGATAGAAGCTCTAAATCAGAAGATAGTAAATACAGAATTTGCGGTCATATTCAATGAGACATGTTTAAAAGAAAACCTGCTGCCAATACATATTATATTAAATATATATGATAATTCCAATAATTTTTAAGCGAAATTAATTTTCTTCCAATGAATGCAGCGATTAAATTAACGTTCAATTACATCATTTGAAACTATTGAATTGAATATTAATTTCCTCCACTTTTAGCTCAGGATCTCCTAATTAGTGAAAAGTATTCACAAAACTATATAACTGTAGCTTTTCGAAGCTTCCGTTTAAAAAACAGGCGCAATAAAAAAAAAATTATGATGCCCCTGTTCAGCCAACAGTAATTTGTCATTTAAGTACCTCAAGTGCCTAGTACAGTACTTAACGACATTCAGGATCATCGTCCTTACCAAGGTTAGGGATAAGGAGCAATGTGAAAGCTGACGAAGCTTAATAGGCCATTGGACCTGTGTTGTTTGTGAAGTTTACAGAGAAACTGTAAACTGTTTGGGAAGTTTACAGACAAACACATGATAAATAGTCGATTTTTTGTCGTTTCTTTAACATTATGACCACATATCGAGGACTGGTGCCGCCACAATCTTGGGTAAGGATGCTTTCTAGACCATGCAGAGCGTATGTCCTGTGCTGGGGTATACAGTACCAGCATGGAGTACCAGCCAGTGCTGGGGTATACAGTACCGACCAGTGCTGGGGTATACAGTACCAGCATGGAGTACCCACTAGTGCTGGGGTATACAGTACCAGCCAGTGCTGGGGTATACAGTACCAGCATGGAGTACCCACTTGTGCTGGGGTATACAGTACCAGCCAGTGCTGGGGTATACAGTACCAGCATGGAGTACCCACCAGTGCTGGGGTATACAGTACCAGCATGGAGTACCCACCAGTGCTGGGGTATACAGTACCAGCATGGAGTACCAGCCAGTGCTGGGGTATACAGTACCAGCATGGAGTACCAGCCAGTGCTGGGGTATACAGTACCGACCAGTGCTGGGGTATACAGTACCAGCATGGAGTACCCACCAGTGCTGGGGTATACAGTACCAGCATGGAGTACCAGCCAGTGCTGGGGTATACAGTACCAGCATGGAGTACCAGCCAGTGCTGGGGTATACAGTACCGACCAGTGCTGGGGTATACAGTACCAGCATGGAGTACCCACTAGTGCTGGGGTATACAGTACCAGCCAGTGCTGGGGTATACAGTACCAGCATGGAGTACCCACCAGTGCTGGGGTATACAGTACCAGCATGGAGTACCCACCAGTGCTGGGGTATACAGTACCAGCATGGAGTACCAGCCAGTGCTGGGGTATACAGTACCAGCATGGAGTACCAACCAGTGCTGGGGTATACAGTACCAGCATGGAGTACCAGCCAGTGCTGGAGTATACAGTACCAGCATGGAGTACCCACCAGTGCTGGGGTATACAGTACCAGCCAGTGCTGGGGTATACAGTACCAGCATGGAGTACCAACCAGTGCTGGGGTATACAGTACCAGCCAGTGCTGGGGTATACAGTACCAGCATGGAGTACCAGCCAGTGCTGGAGTATACAGTACCAGCATGGAGTACCCACCAGTGCTGGGGTATACAGTACCAGCCAGTGCTGGGGTATACAGTACCAGCATGGAGTACCAACCAGTGCTGGGGTATACAGTTCCAGCCAGTGCTGGGGTATACAGTACCAGCATGGAGTACCAACCAGTGCTGGGGTATACAGTACCAGCATGGAGTACCAACCAGTGCTGGGGTATACAGTACCAGCATGGAGTACCAGCCAGTGCTGGGGTATACAGTACCAGCATGGAGTACTCACCAGTGCTGGGGTATACAGTCCCAGCATGGAGTACCAACCAGTGCTGGGGTATACAGTCCCAGCATGGAGTACCAACCAGTGCTGGGGTATACAGTACCAGCATGGAGTACCAGCCAGTGCTGGGGTATACAGTACCAGCATGGAGTACCAGCCAGTGCTGGGGTATACAGTACCAGCATGGAGTACCAACCAGTGCTGGGGTATACACTACCAGCATGGAGTACTCACCAGTGCTGGGGTATACAGTACCAGCATGGAGTACCAACCAGTGCTGGGGTATACAGTACCAGCATGGAGTACCAACCAGTGCTGGGGTATACAGTACCAGCATGGAGTACCAACCAGTGCTGGGGTATACAGTACCAGCATGGAGTACCAACCAGTGCTGGGGTATACAGTACCAGCATGGAGTACCAACCAGTGCTGGGGTATACAGTACCAGCATGGAGTACCAACCAGTGCTGGGGTATACAGTACCAGCATGGAGTACCAACCAGTGCTGGGGTATACAGTACCAGCATGGAGTACCAACCAGTGCTGGGGTATACAGTACCAGCATGGAGTACCAACCAGTGCTGGGGTATACAGTACCAGCATGGAGTACCAACCAGTGCTGGGGTATACAGTACCAGCATGGAGTACCAACCAGTGCTGGGGTATACAGTACCAGCATGGAGTACCAACCAGTGCTGGGGTATACAGTACCAGCATGGAGTACCAACCAGTGCTGGGGTATACAGTACCAGCATGGAGTACCAACCAGTGCTGGGGTATACAGTACCAGCATGGAGTACCAACCAGTGCTGGGGTATACAGTACCAGCATGGAGTACCAACCAGTGCTGGGGTATACAGTACCAGCATGGAGTACCAACCAGTGCTGGGGTATACAGTACCAGCATGGAGTACCAACCAGTGCTGGGGTATACAGTACCAGCATGGAGTACCAACCAGTGCTGGGGTATACAGTACCAGCATGGAGTACCAACCAGTGCTGGGATATACAGTACCAGCATGGAGTACCAACCAGTGCTGGGGTATACAGTACCAGCATGGAGTACCAACCAGTGCTGGGATATACAGTACCAGCATGGAGTACCAACCAGTGCTGGGGTATACAGTACCAGCATGGAGTACCAACCAGTGCTGGGGTATACAGTACCAGCATGGAGTACCAACCAGTGCTGGGGTATACAGTACCAGCATGGAGTACCAACCAGTGCTGGGGTATACAGTACCAGCATGGAGTACCCGCCAGTGCTGGGGTATACAGTACCAGCATGGAGTACCAACCAGTGCTGGGGTATACAGTACCAGCATGGAGTACCAACCAGTGCTGGAGTATAACAGCATCACAAGCTCTAAATGTGTCAGATAGACGTTTTGACCCTAAAGCAGTTTTCATTTGCCAAACTGTACACCCCAGACTGTACACCCCAGACTGTACACCCCAGACTGTACACTCCAGACTGTACACCCCAGACTGTACTCCCCAGACTGTACACCCCAGACTGTACACCCTAGACTGTACACCCCAGACTGTATACTCTCATTGGTGTTCTTACTTCCTCAGGATAACGTGGGGCTCCATGAACCACGAGATGACTCGTTGGGAAAGATAAAAAGTCCAGATATCTAATTACATTACTTTTATTTTTAATACTTGTGATAAAAATCTACTTTATTGCGCCGTTTACTATTTCCTTCTTTTAGTATATTATTATTATCTTTATCGCGTTTCCTGCTTTTAATAACATTGTGCAATATGTTTCTGATGTTAATGACACAGAAGTTTCTTAAGTTCGGACTCCTCATGGTTCCAAGTGGGTAGTTTTACACTTGGTTCACACTAGTTTACTAGTGTGTGTGTTTACTAGTGTGTGTACTAGTGACTACACACTAGTCTTGGTTTACACTAGTTCACTTGGAGCCTTGTAGTGTGTAGTGCTACAAGCCAGTGTACCATAAAGTGTTGTAAGTCACTTGCGTGATAAGTACCCCATCTCTAGCTTGTGAGGACTTACTATCTTGAGATGATTTCGGGGATTAGTGTCCCCGCGGCCCGGTCCTTGACCAGGCCTGCAACCACCCAGGAAGCAGCCCGTGACAGCTGACTAATTCCCATGTACCTATTTACTGCTAGATAACAGGGGCATCAGGGTGAAAGAAACTCTGTCCATTGTTTCTCGCCGGCGCCCGGAATCGAACCCGGGACCACAGAATCACGCATCCAGTGTTCTGTCCGCTCAGCCACCGGCTCCACTATATTAAAGACTCTGTTTATCTTCTCTTCTTTAAACTTTCCATAGACGACGGAATATCATTAATATATCCCGATGTCGGGGGGACAGGATGCCTGTGTGCCTATACAGGATACTTGTATAGAGGTCCTCGATCCCTTGGTCGTACTACTGACCATGCCCACCCCGGCCTCCTAAGGTTCCCCAACGTCAAGAAAACGGTCAATTTAAAGTGTCTTCTCCTAACCTACCCAGAGGACCCAAAACAGAAAACGGGACAGTACGTCACTTTTGCGAGCCGCTTCCATTTTCTAGTACGACAGTTTTTGGCCTTATGTAACGCCTACGAGCGAAATGCGACGTTGTTTGTAAGAGGACAAGTTGGCCCAGGATTACAACCCACAACAGTTGCGTAACTCCAGAGTATTTATTGCTTCTCGGTGAACAGAGGCATCAGGTGCAAGGTCCCTGTGAGAGAATGGTGTCTCAGATCCCACCGATGACTTCAAGTGGCAATGAAGTCGAGAAATAAACCGTATGCGGCAACAGAGCACCGGACACCGGACTTCTCTTCCAAGTTTATCTGCCTTATTGTTGGATAAAACTAGCTTATTTGGTCTCTAATGAGAGCCCATAATATGTGCAGCATGACACGAGAGCCGTCATGACATGTCCTCGTCATGTCACGAGAGCCGTCATGACAGGTCCTCGTCATGTCACGAGGGCCGTCATGACAGGTCCTCGTCATGTCACGAGAGCCGTCATGACAGGTCCTCGTCATGTCACGAGGGCCGTCATGACAGGTCCTCGTCATGTCACGAGGGCCGTCATGACAGGTCCTCGTCATGTCACGAGGGCCGTCATGACATGTCCTCGTCATGTCACGAGGGCCGTCATGACATGTCCTCGTCATGTCACGAGGGTCCGTCATGACAGGTCCTCGTCATGTCACGAGGGCCGTCATGACAGGTCCTCGTCATGTCACGAGGGCCGTCATGACAGGTCCTCGTCATGTCACAAGGGCCGTCATGACAGGTCCTCGTCATGTCACGAGGGCCGTCATGACAGGTCCTCGTCATGTCACGAGGGCCGTCATGACAGGTCCTCGTCATGTCACGAGGGCCGTCATGACAGGCCCTCGTCCTTTCACCACGTCAGTGACATGATAAACGGAGCGCAGCATTTCCACTGTACAAGAGTGGGGGCGCCAGACAAGTGGCCACTTTGGTAGCCACTGTAGACAACCATCTCATCTAATAATGAAAGAAGTGATAACGTTTCGGTCTGTCTTGGACCATCATCATGACTTTATAATGGTCCAGAACGGACCAAAACGTCGTCACTTCCCATTTTTTTTTTAAGATGTGTGGGTTGGGGTGTCTTAACTGTTCAGCCACGCTATTGTGATTTGCTCTCTGCATAGACCATCATATTACATAATCCATCACATTTTACAAGGCAGCAACTGTAAATACCCGGAGCTCACATTAAATGAAACAAACCCACCTGACTGACACTGACTGAAGGCTTAAATACCTCATTACCAGCTAATTGTTTGAACAAATTTCATCTCTCTCGTGAATGTAATTTGGAGGGGATCAACCCGTCCTCTCAACTACTCCGTCTCAGTCTGCGCGTTATGCTCCCCCAACGTATAAATTACAAAGCCCTATGAAAAGTAGCGGATCACATAAATCCACGTTTTCTATGCATCGGTAGGTTAGGTTATGAGGGTTGCTTGGGTTGGTACGTTGCTGGTTAGGATAGCACTGTATTTTGTACGTTGTACCAAAACACAACAACTGTTGTGTTAAAACCTGACGGCCGAACTAATTAACTTACGAGTAAGCAAGTGCAAACATTATGGAGGCTACCTTCATTCAAGAGAAAAAATCGGGCCCCATAGCCTAGTACTAGTAAAAAAAGAAATAAGCTCTTGGTCCCGGAGACGAGAAAGATAATATATAATATATACATGGAAGATACTAGAGGGCCAGGTCCCAAATTTGCGCAGTAGAACAACAACATACTGGAACGAAAGATACGGAAGGAAATGCAGAACTGATGTAATTCACTACAGTGAAGAGTAGAGGTGCCATACGCAAGGGAGAAAAATTTGCATCAGGGGTTCACGGTTGGTGAATACTGCAAGCATTATAAATATTGCCAGAACAAAGGTAGACCTCTTCCAGAGGCAGCTAGATAAGTTCCTGCAAGAAGTACCGGACCAACAGGGTTGTAGTGGATATGTGGGCCTGCGGGCAGCTCCAAACAACAGCCTGTTGGACCAAGTTCAAGTACGTTTATTGAGAGAATAAAATACATCTCAAAGAGATAGAGTAGCTTAGGCTGTTTCTACCCTCCTGGACCTAAGTTATCACAAGTCGAGTCTGGCCCCCAGGGTGGGCTCGGGAGGTAGAACTCCTGAAATCCTCTTCAGGTAGGCTCCAGGTATGTGGGTGCACCTGTCCTTTCACCTAATACATCACATTTTTTACGTAGTCGATCAGTCCGTTAAAAATGCGACGTATTACTAAAAATTTAAGCATTTAATTTAATTTACGTTTTCTATCCATTAACCTCGAAAGGTCAGGTGATGCATCACCTGAACAAATGCATCACATTTAGCGTGATGCATCATGCTATTGTGATTTGTGTGTGTAATGAAGTAAGGGCGAAGAGGCAGAACAGCTTATTGGCAGAGCTCGGGTGCATGGGGGAATTGTGTAAAATCCGGGTTTGTGTCTCGGAGAGACTGTAGAACCCGTGGTAGGTCAAGTTGAACTCCCGGTTACAATTCTTTTAACCATGTCGTAGCTTAGTCGATTAAGGCGCGTCTGGGATCCTATCAGACGTAGGTTCGAATCCTTATCACGGCTCTTGTTGATTTGTTCATTTGATGCATCGTGCTATTGTGATTTCTGTATGTAATGATACCCGCTAATTTGTCCCACAAGTCTAACAACCTTGTTTCCAAACCAGTATTTACTACCCAGGTCTTTCCTGAATCGTTACTAATCCAATTTATACTGATAGTTTCGTGTTCTATTTTGTGTTCACTAAACGCTAAAATAATCACAATTACACAGAAAATAACAAGATAAAATAACAAGAGTACCTCGAGGTCCCCTCACAGACCAGCTCGTTCTTTCTATATCACATTCCGTAACATATGCGACTGTCTTGCCAAACCAGAAACATACGAACCCAAGCAACCCACCTAACCTATCGAGGCTTATGCGTTGAAATATTATGGTGCTAGATTTCTTACCAATACGTCATACTGATAACGGATTGCTTGATTCGGCCAAAATGAAAATGCTACGTACTCTGCGAGCTGCCGGGTTGTTCAACCAGGGTGGTTACCCGCGCTCTACCAGTCACGTGGCAACCAGATAAAAGCCAAAAGGGCGGAACCTACGTGTACCCCCGGACCTCTCACCGGGAGCGCGTGATGTTATTCCCACACTGACATCCAGGCCTCAGACGACCGCCCCCCCCCCCCCCCGCGTTCACTCTCGCACTTCCCCCCCCCCCCCCCGCGTTCACTCTCGCACTTCCCCCCCCCCCCCCCGCGTTAACTCTCGCACTTCCCCCCCCCCCCCCGCGTTCACTCTCGCAACCCCCCCCCCCCCGCGTTCACTCTCGCACCCCCCCCCCCCCCCGCGTTCACTCAGTCACCAGCAGCTGGTGCCTGGCGTCGGTCAGCACGCAATGCTTCACACAGTAACGTTACAGGTCGCGTTACACGGAGAAATCACAATAACGTGACATATCAATAAACAAATTCACAAAGTTGACTAGAGCGCGTCTGGGAACATTCAGCACATGGGTTCGAGTCCCCTCACCAAGGCCCCTTGTGAGTTTGGTGGTGTAGTGTTACCACGACCGTCAGCATTCAGCAAGCATTTAGGTGTCCACATTCGCAGCCTGTACATCTTTCCTCTATTTTGATGGCTTAGTTTGTTATTTAACACTTTACGAGCTCTGAAGCGCTTCAAGATTGTCCAAAGCAACAACTTCGACCAGGATCGTCAAGCACTTCTTACGATGGTCGTTTGGTCTAGCCAGGAACGTACGAACCCAATCAATCCACATTATCTAGGCTACAGCCCGATCTCATCAACAAATGCCATATGCTCGGTAAACCAGTCGCCAAACCCCGTTTATGATTGAAAAACGGTTTACACACGACTCAACTGATTTCGTTCGAACACTTCCGGAACAAGTGTTTCACTGACGAATTCTGTTCAAACCACATCGCTGTAAATGCTTCACCCACGTACTACAAATACAAATAATCGCCAACAGAACCTAAACACCTAACCTATACCTATATATGCACAATATGCTAATATATTATAATATTTATATATATTTGAGAACATTCTCGCTTTGAATGAACAACATGTTAAAATTAATGAATGCGTCTGTGGGGTCGACCGCTGGATGGAATGGACCCGAGTCGAGGACGGGTTAAAAGTAAACTCTGAAGTGTATATACACCGAGAAGTGGTGTATTTACCCTCTGTCATCTTGAGGTTATCTTGAGATAATTTCGGGGCTTTAGTGTCCCAGCGGCCCGGTCCTCGACCAGGCCTTCACCCCCAGGAAGCAGCCCGTGACAGCTGACTAACACCCAGGTACCTATTTTACTGCTAGGTAACAGGGGCATAGGGTGAAAAACTCTGCCCATTGTTTCTCGCCGGCGCCCGGGATCGAACCCGGGACCACAGGCTCACAAGCCCAGTGTGCTGTCCGCTCGGCCGACCGGCTCCACGACTGATAGGTGATGTAGGTTTTTCTACCACAAACGTGGCCATACATTTACAATGCTAACTAGCATATACATATATTTTCTTATGTCCTCTACGGTCAGAGATATGTTAGATATCATAGGGTGAAATGACCTATGTTACTTGGAGAGAAAATGTTTGAGCCTCCCCTAATAATCGAGCGAGGGTCATGTTTTCGTCCGACGGGTTTCTTGCGCGAGAGAAAACCAACTGTTGCGAAGTGTCGTCGATGCAGTAACAGTTATGATGTTTCCGTTCCATAAGTGGACTAGGCGGCTCCTGGGAGCTAACACGTCGAGGCTCCTCGCCCAAACCACCTCACTTTCCTCAGAGTTCAAGATTAATGAGTGCAAGAAAAGTTGGAGAAAGGCGCGCAGTGCTGGAACACGAACATAGTCACGCCTGCCAAGACAAAACCATGCTTTGTAAAGGCCCTAACAAAAGAAAACGGGAGATGCCCGTTTAAATTTATTTATGTTCAAAAATAAACAATGGGTTTGTGAGAGTACGTAATATTGGTATACATATAATTGGTATACATTGTATACCAATGTCTACATTGGTATACAACACGCATAGCGTTTCGGCCAGACACATGAAATCAAATGCTTTATTTACAAAAGTTTGAACATTTATAGCTGGGTAAATTTACATTAAAATTGCAGTACAATATATAAGAGAAAATCACAATAACGACACAGAGAGTAATGATCACCATATACTCTACAATTCTGATTTATATTACTTGTTTTGTGTCAGTGATTTATACATGAAAATAACCACAGTTGTGACTGGAGTCAACAGGTGTTATAACCGCTGGAAAACGTAGCGCTTACACTTACAGCTGTCAGGCTGACGTTACAACACGTACGCCATAACATTAGTATGATGACCACACTACAACCAGTTACAGCACCGCTCCTGTGCCAGGGAAGTTCACTACGGGCTCACCATAGCCCGTACTACTTGGAAGTTTTGGTTCCCAGTTGCTGAATCTATAACAACAACAACCACACACTAGAAGATGGAGACGACGTTTCGATCCGTCCTGGACCATTCTCAAGTCGTGTGTGATAATGGTCCAGGAAGGACCGAAACGTCGTCGTCTCCTCATATTCTGAGGTGTGGTTTGCTCATCAATCTTCAGCCCCGTTATTGTGACCCATCGTCAGCATAATATTAGCATCAATAGAAGACTAGTTCATGAGCACCTAATTATGGCAGTAGAGCGCGCTGCCTTCTCGACTCGCATCGGGATCCGGCTTCGAGTCCCCAGCCGGGACAGAAACGTGAGGGCTCAGTTTTTTTTCACCTAATGCACCTGTTCACCTACCAATAAATAGGTACCCGGGAGTTTGGCAACCTTATGGGGTTAGTCAATAGTTGGACCTTGTGAAGGGAGTGGAACTCTACCTTCCCCCCCCCCCTCCCCTTATAACTAGGTGTGTGTACTCACCTAGTTGTGCTTGCCGGGGGGGGGGGGGGGAAGGTTGAGCTTCGGCTCTTTGGTCCTGCCTCTCAACTGTCAATCAACCAGCAGTGTGAGATTGACACACAACTGGTGTGACAATCTCAAATTCAATTACACTACGATTTTCATTTTAATTAAATTAAATATTATTGTTGAATACTTAAAAAATAATACGGTGAGAAATATTTGATGGTAAAGAATTAAAACAATAGTCGTGTTTAGTGGCTTTATAATATATAAATATTGTACCAAGTGACAGCTCTAACATTTCTTTTTTATAATTAATATATTATTTTACTATAATAATAATTATTATGATGTCGCGTTCCTTCAATTCATAAATCGCGCTGAAAATCAAAACGATCAGAAGTTTGTGTTAAAAGTTATCAATTCTAACTGTTGTATAATCCACCTGGACGGTGTATAATCCACCTGGACGGTGTATAATCTACCTGGACGGTGTATAATCCACCTGGACGGTGTATAATCCACCTGGACGGTGTATAATCCACCTGGACGGTGTATAATCCACCTAGACGGTGTATAATCCACCTAGACGGTGTATAATCCACCTGGACGGTGTATAATCCACCTAGACGGTGTATAATCCACCTGGACGGTGTATAATCCACCTGGACGGTGTATAATCCACCTGGACGGTGTATAATCCACCTGGACGGTGTATAATCCAATATCGAGTGAACACGGGTGCCCCACAAGACTCCCCCGGATGCTACATATCGTCCTCTTCGAGGTCGAGGGTCCCGACAAACGCAACCAGAGTTGGTACTCCATAAATATTACCAAAAATATATATTAAAAGTTAAAAAATAACAAAAATGCACTTTAGTTTCAGTGTTTTGTAATTTATGTATTTTTATTTAGCTTTGTTGTATTTTTCCAGTTAATTTTCACACACGTGTTGATAAAATAATTTTAGGGTATGACAGGTATAGGGTATGACAGGTATAGGGTATGATAGGTATAGGGTATGATAGGTATAGGGTATGATAGGTATAGGGTATGATAGGTATAGGGTATGACAGGTATAGGGTATGATAGGTATAGGGTATGATAGGTATAGGGTATGATAGGTATAGGGTATGATAGGTATAGGGTATGATAGGTATAGGGTATGACAGGTATAGGGTATGACAGGTATAGGGTATGACAGGTATAGGGTATGATAGGTATAGGGTATGATAGGTATAAGGTAATGTCAGGGTATAGTGACATTTGGCCCACATTTGTATACACTCGAGGTGAGGCTTGTAACGGTGTTGCCTCCGAGGAGCTATTGGGAACATGTAGCGTAGTTCCTCCCCATCGAGGCCACAGTCACGGACAAAGAAAATGGAACAATAGAAATGAGATTACGCTCAATAGCACAAGTCGGTTGGTGGCGGTGGTGGTGGTGGTGGTGGTGGTGGTGGTGGTGGTGGCGGTGGTGGTGGTGGCGGTGGTGGTGGTGGCGGTGGTGGTGGTGGTGGTGGTGGTGGTGGTGGTGGTGGCGGTGGTGGTGGTGGTGGTGGTGGTGGTGGTGGTGGTGGTGGTGGCGGTGGTGGTGGTGGTGGTGGTGGTGGCGGTGGTGGTGGTGGTGGTGGTGGTGGTGGTGGTGGTGGTGGTGGCGGTGGTGGTGGTGGTGGTGGTGGTGGTGGTGGTGGTGGTGGTGGTGGTGGTGGTGGTGGTGGTGGTGGGGGGGGGGGGGGGGGGGAGGAAGAAAAATCAGGATTCACTGTCATTTTTTTTTCAGCCACTCAAGGAAGTGTATCGACTGCGAAGAACAGTCCGTGGACTGTAGCTTTTTTAAATGAATCGACTGTTTAACATATGCATCGACTGTTTAACATATGCATCGACTGTTTAACATATGCATCGACTGTTTAACATATGCATCGACTGTTTAACATATGCATCGACTATAAAACAAATAAAAATAAATCGACTGTAAAACAAATACTCACAGACTAGAAGAAAACAGCACTGACTGGCAAATCATACATCGACTAAGAAAAATCAAATATTGACAGAAAAACAGACATCGACTATTAAAAAAAAAAACATACATCCACTGTGAAAAAAATGCCTAACTGAAAATAATTAATAAAAATACAATAACTCGATAGAAAAAATCCATGATACAAAAATCCATAAACTGAAAAGTGATCGAGGATATTTTAGCTGAAATTAAAGTGGCAAAAACACAAAGAAAATAATATATAGCGGCTCATGGTTAAAACTTAGATAACCTCGGGACGGTTCCTCGTTTTCACCTTGCGTTTACCTGTGTTGGTTTCGGGGATTACTATCCTTATGGCCCCGTCTCTGACCAGGTCTCCTCTTTGGTTAACTAGGCTGTTAGACGCCGCATCTACCACCTATAGAAAACTGAAGCCAATTTGATCGAAAAAAATTATTCTAACGAGAACACATCATTCGGCAGCTTATCCCAAAAAAAAGTGTAACATTAAATTTTGGAAAAAGATTTGAAAAAATGAAAGATGATGGTACTAAATCTAATTACAGGTGAGAGAGATATAATGGCATAATTACATCAGGTATGCACTTGTGACAAAATTAAATTTTAAGTCACAGTAGGAATCGTGAACACCCCCATTCCCACCTTGCAGTTGTTTACAGGATCGATGTCCTCGCGGCCCAGTCTCTGGCCAGACCTCCTGGTTGATAGTCTGGTCAATAACACCTGGACCATCACTACTAACCCCTGCACTATGACAGGTATTAAAAATAATAATATGCACTATGACACTATGACTGCACTATGACACTATGACTGCACTATGACTATGACACTATGCACTATGACTGCACTATGACAGGTAATAAAAATAAAAAAATAACTAAGCAACAACAACATTTAAGTACCTAGATGAACAGCATCAAACTCACCAATGAAATACAAACTGAACCTACTATTTAGTTCCCCAGTATTCACGCCGGCTGGAGCCGGTGTTCCAGCCCATTAAGCTGGGTTTCAAGTTGAGTCGAGGGACAAAAAGCTGCCTCAAAAACGCGCCACAATAGTTTGTCACACTCGAAGCTCTGCGCCCCACTTTTAGTTCAGTGATTCATTAGTTTGATCCTCCAAAACAGGTCACTTCAATTATATTTATGGGTTGTAAAAGTACTAATAAACTTTACCAGATTTACAGTATATTATATATGAGAAACCAGGCCCGAGTCAACCTGGCCTCGGGCCGGGCTTGGGGAGTTGAAAAACGCTTGCAAGGGATTTCAGAACACGTTAAGCGCCGGAATATGGGGGACAAGGAACCTTTAGACCATTGGGGATCGAATGCCGACCCTTCAAGAAGCGAGGCAAAAAAATATTCTGAATTTGAAGGACGATATAGCACAACCCATTCTCACACAGGTTACACACACACACGAGTGAGTGGCGTTTTAGTTACCAATAAAACTACACGATTCATAATAAATACTTGACGTGCCGTATGTACTCACCTAATTGTGCTTACGGGGGTTGAGCTTTGGCTCTTTGGTCCCGCCTCTCAACCGTCAATCAACTGGTGTACAGATTCCTGAGCCTACTGGGCTCTATCATATCCACATTTAAAACTGTGTATGGAGTCAGCCTCCACCACATCACTGCCTAATGCATTCCACCTGTTAACTACTCTGACACTGAAAAAGTTCTTTCTAACGTCATTGTGGCTCATTTGGGTACTCAGTTTCCACCTGTGTCCCCTTGTTCGCGTACCACCAGTGTTGAATAGTTTATCCTTGTCTACCCTGTCAATACCCCTGAGGATTTTGTAGGTAGTGATCATGTCTCCCCTTACTCTTCTGTCTTCGTGTCGTAAGGTGCATCTCTCGCAGCCTTTCCTCGTAACTCATGCCTCTTAGCTCCGGGACTAGTCTAGTGGCACACTTCTGAACTTTTTCCAGCTTCGTCTTGTGCTTGACAAGGTACGGGCTCCATGCTGGGGCCGCATACTCCAGGATTGGTCTTACATATGTGGTATACAAGATTCTGAATGATTCCTTACACTGTGTGTGTGCATGTGTGTACTCACCTAATTGTACTCACATAATTGTGCTTGCGGGGGTTGAGCTTTGGGTCTTTGGTCCCGCCTCTCAACTGTCAATCAACTGTATGTGGTTATGTGTGTGTGTGTGTGTGTGTGTGTGTGTGTGTGTGTGTGTGTGTGTGTGTGTGTGTGTGTGTGTGTGTGTGTGTGTGTGTGTGTGTGTGTGGGTGTGGCGTGATCTGCCACAGGCCCCTGGCGGGGGCAACAACAATGTCCTTCGAGCAGCATATATAAACAGGGGTCCGGGGACATGGCCGCCATACTCCGAGCAGCCGTCCACTCAAGCACACACACACCTCTGCAAGAATGCTCCTTCAGGTAAGATTTAATTATTGCAGTCCATTTTCCTTTATATAAAATTATGTTCACTTACTAGCAAAGTTATACCGAGCTGAACCAGCTACTTTCAGCAATCTCTTACCCAAAATTACAGTACTAATAACAGTTATTGGTTAAACGTATAAAAATGGACGGTTGTGACCAAACTCAGTTCGGTACTATTTGTATTGTAGACAACAACCAACCCTAACCTTTCCTAGGCCTATTAAGCAAATGTAAGCACCTAATTAGGCCTAAGATAGTGTATATTAGGCCTAGGATATTTTAGGTTAGTTTGTATGGTTAATGTTCCAAATTTTAGCCTGCCATTTGCAGTATTCTAATAGCCCTAAATGTGATTTTTTGGGGAATAAAACTGTTAATTTTGGAACATCCCATCAATACTAGTTTTAAATACTGCCATTTGTGGAGGATGGGTTAAATTTTTGTGACGGTAGGCCTAGGCAATTTGGAGGTAATCTTGTTAAATTCTAAACGAAATAAATGAAAACAAAAACTGATCTGGATAATATTCGTCATTTGTATTTGTTAACTGATCTAAAGTTTACTTGCGTTTACCTTAAAGTTCAGAGCATATTATATATTAAATATCTAAAAAAAAAGTCCAAACTTAGCAGCTAATATATATATATTTTTTAAAGCAATACTATGTTCCTTATGTCTCTTTACTAGTATACACCGGTGACCAGTATACACCGGTGAACAGTATACACCGGTGACCAGTATCATGTATTCTTGTTCTATTGGTATCCCAGTCAACATTTCCTGTTCTTCCACTCGGTCAATTCCGCTATTATTTACGTCCCTATCATGCACTCTTCTCTCCTCTTTTTCTGGCGTCAAGTTCCTTTTAGTCTCTCTTTATGCTCCATCCCTTACAATTCTGTGACGAGTTTCCATTGAAAACTTCGGAACTTCTTTGAGTTTCCTCGTGTGTGTGTGTGTGTGTGTGTGTGTGTGTGTGTGTGTGTGTGTGTGTGTGTGTGTGTGTGTGTGTACACTCACCTAGTTGTGCATAGAGGGCTTGAACTCTGCTCTTTGGACCCGCCTCTCAACTGTCAATCAACTGGAGTACAGATTCCTGAGCCTACTGGGCTCTATCATAGCCCCATGCGGGCTGTGGGGCTGTGTGTGTGTGTGTGTGTGTGTGTGTGTGTGTGTGTGTGTGTGTGTGTGTGTGTGTGTGTGTGTGTGTGTGTGTGTGTACGTACGTACACACCACCTGTATGTAGGGGCCCACAGAGCACACAACTGCCTACCCATACCCACAAAATATTCACCTGTTTGTCCATACCCACAAAGCATACACCTGCCTGTACGAATCGACAGATGAGTTCGATTATAGCCGTCATAGCCACTATGTAAAGAATGACAATGGACAAATAAATGTAACTATTACTAACAGACATTTCTGGTGGTAGATGCTGTTGGCTGTGGCTGTGGTAGGGGTGACCATGGCATACCCGGGAGGCTACGACCCAGTATACCCCTCGGTGAGTATAACGACTTATTAATAATTAAATTAATTTAATTAAGAGGTATGTACTTCACAGGTCTACCCCTACAGGGAGTATATTGTGCACCCCCATACTCATCCTGTGAGTGGTAGTTTATTGTGCACCCCATACTCATCCTGTGAGCGGTAGTGTAAAACGGATTACAGAGGGTACAAAAGGTAGTAATCAGACCTTAACGGGGATTTTGTTACTTTGACAATTACATCTAACCTCCACACCTTATAATTAAAATGAGTTAACAATTTGTCATTACAATGTTTATTTATAATAAATTATTACACAGTGATTGTAGGTCTTTTGTTAATACAAAAAAAATATTTTAGATATGAGGATATTACAGGATTATAGAAAAGTTGCTGTATATTATTATTATTAGTCTTAACACTCAACCCGTTCTCGCAAATTTAATAAGTCAATATTGACTTATTAAATATGTGCATAGGTGACATACTTAACATAATAGTTTCCCTTGAAAAGCTTCATAGAAAACACCGACCTTACCTAACCTACTTAGTATGTTAAGATAAGCATCTTATTGCTTCGTAATTACAATTATTACCTAACCTATACCTATAATAGGTTAAGTAAGAATGGTAATTACGAAGCTATAAGATGCTTATTTTAACATACTAAGTATGTTAGGTAAGGTCGGTGTTTTCTATGAAGCTTTTCAAGGGAAACTATTATGTTTAGTATGTCACCTATGCACGCAACTAATAAGTCAATATTGACTTATTAAATTTGCGAGAACGGGTTGCAACACTATATAGTGTACTATTTTGTCTCGTTAATGTCATTTATCTACTAGAAATAAAACATGGATACAGCGCAAGGATTTCAGATATTTTGTAGTAAGATGGTTTGTCATGTTATTTAGCGTGAGTTTTGATTTATCTCTAAATGGCTCAGTTCTTTTGCAGTGTAAGATGTAATGCTGTAATTCAGTGTTCCCAAACACTTTACAGTCATTACCCCTTTTGCACACAGCGTCCGACACTCAGTATAACAAAATATAACAAATTATATTTTTATATACTTTTGTTCATTCCTTGATTATGACATATTAATTATTATTAATGGACCGAAACAAGTAATACACATTCCTACAGTAGACAATAATAATAGACACTTCAATCTTCATATAACACCTCTTACAAAAAGAAGTTACAGCACTTAAAATTAATTTAGTCTGAATGAATAATGAAAATTATAAGATTTGGGACAAAGCAATCATGGTAGCGAGGTAAATGCACAAACCTGTACGGAACCTGTGAGCTCACTCCACCAGCTGCCCCTCTGGTGCCATAACCTGCACACTGCCTCAACGTATGGCCCCTTATATGTTATATAAAGGCCTCAAATGGCCCCCCTCCCCCCCTCAACCACTTGGGCTGAACGGTAGAGCGACGGTCTCGCTTTATGCAGGTAGGCGTTCAATCCTCGACCGTCCAAGGGGTTGGACACTATTCCTTCTCCCCGTCCCATCCCAAATCCTTATCCTGTCCCTCTCCCAGTGCTATATAGTCGTCATGGCTTGGTGCTTTCTCCCTGATAGTTCCCTTCCCTTCAAACGGCCCCCAGTGTGTGTGTCCCTATCTTGGTCCTCACTGTTGTACACTTCACTTCATCCAGGCACCTGTACGAGCCTGGATACTTGGCTACAAGAATCTCTGGCGTAGATACTTGTAGCCAAGTATCTACGCCAGAGATAACTTGTAGCCAAGTCGTATTAAGAGCTGTGACAACGTCTCTTTACCTACTTATTTTGTTAATTGCGCTATACACACTTTTTGTTTGGCGCATTTCAACTACTTGCCACAACCCCAATTTCGTAACAACCACTCAACAACGCCCTTTCCCAAACAGTAACCCTTGCTACGTAGGTATTAAGGGTTAGGACCCTTCCCCCCCCCCCCCCCCTACCACACACATCAACCACTCATCAACCAGACATCAACCCCTGCCCCCTCCTCTAATATCAGTCACTTAACTACACTCCTCCATCTCGGACATCAACACGGGAGACATCTCCCGTCACGCAGGGTGCAGTCGCACTTCCACAGATTTCCAGTATCATCTATTGATACTGGCTCAAAAGGGTTTTATGGCTCAAAAGGGCCAGCACTTACGGGCTATTCATGCCCGTGCCACCTTTTGGGTGGCTTAATCTTCATCAATCATCAGACATCAGCCACTCATCAACTAACAACCACACCGCCCCCCCCCCCCCCTAACAACTCGGGCTCTCCCCAGGAACCTCTGCCCTACCAGTTCGACTACGCGGTCCACGACGACTACAAGGGCACCAACTTCGGCCAAAAGGAGAAGTCTGACGGTAAAAATGTGCACGGCTCCTACACCGTCGACCTCCCCGACGGTCGCAGACAGACGGTACGTGGGTGCTGTTGTGGTTGGCAGAGGGTATACTACTATACTCAGATCGTGTTTACTGATGTAGTTTACAGGATACATTCTCGTATCGTAATGTTGATCAGTCATAATGTCTGGGTATAGTGGTGTAGTTTACTGAAGGAATACTATCATATTCTTGTCATTATGGCATACTTGACAAGAGAGATATCAGCGTATACTTCGCTGGGAATGCTTGTATAATATACTTTGATATATACTGGTATATATTGTATACATTTTAAACAGGGTGTAGCGACTGACAAGATCATTAATGCTATATACTTTGTATTGAATTTCTTATTTAAAAACAAAAATGTATACAGACTAGATGAACTATCCGGCAGTGCCCGGGTCGCTCATTCCCACTGTCTCTCCCTTCCATTCTCTGTGCACCTCGGCTTCCCTCCCACTCGCTCTCTCTCCCTCCTTCACAGCCTCTCAAGATGTTCGAGTGACATTCAATCAACGTTATAAGCGTTGAATCAGCGTTGATTCAACGTCGTACAATCTGTTTTAACACTATGGACAACAAAACTTACATTGTATAATTTCAAGGTTTAATCACAATAGGATTCTTATTAGGAACTATCCTTCTCAAAGCGGGGCATGAGGGGGGGGGGTCGACCCTAACCAACCTATGACACTCGCAAAGTTTCGCGAGGCTAGCCCCGAGCGTTTGACCTCCAATCTGAGACACACGCATTCTGCCTTAAAAATTATTTCAACATCCCAATCACTTGGACTGGAAGGTAGAGCGACGGTCTCGCTTCATGCAGGTCGGCGTTCAATCCCCGACCGTCCAAGTAGTTGGGCGCCATTCCTTTCCCCTCGTCCCATCCCAAATCTTTATCCTGACCCCCCCCCCCTTCTCAGTGCTATATTGCCGTAATGGCTTGACGCTTTCACCCTGATAATTCCTTGCCTGTCTGTAAGAATATATTACAGAATGCAAAATATCTTTAGACAAAATGTGCTAGCATATGTTTTATAAGTTATTTCATAAAATATGACTGATGTATACTTCACGGCATCTGTATATTTCATTAAGATGTATATTTTAAGATTTCTTACAGTATGTTATACTTTAAAACTTTAAAGGACATACCTTAAATGGTATACTGTCACTGTTTATACTGGTATGTCACAGAGTCTAAGGTATGTTTATAAATCTCCAGTTTAAGTTTGAGAGACTTACATGGGATACTTAGAAAGATTATTTATATATGGGAGTGCCAGCCACTTAAGACTGGTGGGAACAGTGACGGCCTCGACGCCTCTTACCAAGTCGGTGGTTCGATACCCGATGGGTCATGTGGTTGGGCACAGTTTCTTCACTACTTTTCACTATTCCAGTTCCTCGCCATATCCCAGTTCCTTGTCCTCGTATCCCCAGCTCCTTGTCCTCGTACCCCAGCTCCTTGTCCTCGTACCCCAGCTCCTTGTCCTCGTACCCCAGCTCCTTGTCCTCGTACCCCAGCTCCTTGTCCTCGTATCCCCAGCTCCTTGTCCTCGTACCCCAGCTCCTTGTCCTCGTATCCCCAGCTCCTTGTCCTCGTACCCCAGCTCCTTGTCCTCGTATCCCCAGCTCCTTGTCCTCGTACCGCAGCTCCTTGTCCTCGTATCCTCAGCTCCTTGTCCTCGTACCCCCAGCTCCTTGTCCTCGTACCCCAGCTCCTTGTCCTCGTACACCAGTTCCTTGTCCTCGTAGCCCAGTTCCTTGTCCTCGTACCCCAGCTCCTTGTCCTCGTATTCCTTCCATATGCTATATAATCAAACTGGCTTAGCGCTTTCTCCTCATAATTACACTACCTCTCGGTGTATTGATAATATTAAATGTAAATATGGTCACATATCTGCACTGAGTATACTAATATACTTCTCTGAGTATACTAGTATACTTCACTGAGTATACTAGTATAATTCACTGAGTATACTAGTATAATTCACTGAGTATACTAGTATAATTCACTGAGTATACTAGTATAATTCACTGAGTGTACTAGTATACTTCACTGAGTACATTAGTGCACACTGCAGTTCAGATAGCTAACGTTAGACTAAATGATATACTACTGTTAAATACAGTGGTATATCCACTACTATAAGTGGATATACTACTCTTTAAGAGTTGTATATTACAAATGAAGAATAATGTAGATAATTTCTCAGGCTATATGAAAACTTAAGGGACGTAGATACCGCCTTAACGAGTAACACGTTGGTTGATATGTTTCAGAAGTATACCTGGAGTATAACCCGCGTTGTTTACCATGACCTGCTTTAAAGTGTGTGTCCTCCCCTACAGGTGGACTACACAGCCGACCACTACAAGGGCTTTGTTGCTAAAGTTAGCTACGAAGGTCAGGCCAAACACCCGGCTCAGTATGGGCCTCCAATCACCTTCCAGCACGGAGGTGAAGGCTACCACTAAGAGCACACTGGGGGGCTACCGCTAGATACGGGGGCTACCAGAGAAGGGGTCCAGGACTATCTTCGAGGACTACAAACTAACATTTGAGAGTCTATACCGGTAAACATCCACACTACCAATCACGGAGCTAAATCACCCTCGAACATGCTACTACTTCAGCATTTAGTAATAATGTTAACATTCATGTTTACAACTGAATTTTTAAGTGAAATAAAATTACAGTCATAAAATTTATGCATGTCTGGACGCCTCATTTAAAAAACCTGAGCAAGATCAAGATTTCAACAACGGCTATGTACACCACGAGGTGAAGTGTACCACGCTTGTCGGTGTACCGCGCTTGTCGGTGTACCGCACTTGTCGGTGTACCGCGCTTGTCGGTGTACCGCACTTGTCATTGTACCGCGCTTGTCGGTGTACCGCGCTTGTCGGTGTACCGCGCTTGTCGGTGTACCGCGCTTGTCGGTGTACCGCGCTTGTCGGTGTACCACGCTTGTCGGTGTACCACGCTTGTCGGTGTACCACACTTGTCGGTGTACCACGCTTGTCGGTGTACCACACTTGTCGGTGTACCACGCTTGTCGGTGTACCACGCTTGTCGGTGTACCACGCTTGTCGGTGTACCACGCTTGTCGGTGTACCACGCTTGTCGGTGTACCACACTTGTCGGTGTACCACACTTGTCGGTGTACCACACTTGTCGGTGTACCACACTTGTCGGTGTACCACGCTTGTCGGGGTACCACGCTTGTCGGTGTACCACGCTTGTCGGTGTACCACGCTTGTCGGTGTACCACGCTTGTCGGTGTACCACACTTGTCGGTGTACCACGCTTGTCGGTGTACCACACTTGTCGGTGTACCGCACTTGTCGGTGTACCGCGCTTGTCGGTGTACCGCGCTTGTCGGTGTACCGCGCTTGTCGGTGTACCGCGCTTGTCGGTGTACCACACTTGTCGGTGTACCACACTTGTCGGTGTACCACACTTGTCGGTGTACCACGCTTGTCGGTGTACCACGCTTGTCGGTGTACCACACTTGTCGGTGTACCACACTTGTCGGTGTACCACGCTTGTCGGTGTACCACACTTGTCGGTGTACCACACTTGTCGGTGTACCACACTTGTCGGTGTACCACGCTTGTCGGTGTACCACACTTGTCGGTGTACCACGCTTGTCGGTGTACCACGCTTGTCGGTGTACCACGCTTGTCGGTGTACCACGCTTGTCGGTGTACCACACTTGTCGGTGTACCACGCTTGTCGGTGTACCACGCTTGTCGGTGTACCACGCTTGTCGGTGTACCACGCTTGTCGGTGTACCACGCTTGTCGGTGTACCACACTTGTCGGTGTACCACACTTGTCGGTGTACCACGCTTGTCGGTGTACCACACTTGTCGGTGTACCACACTTGTCGGTGTACCACACTTGTCGGTGTACCACACTTGTCGGTGTACCACACTTGTCGGTGTACCACATTTGTCGGTGTACCGCGCTTGTCGGTGTACCACACTTGTCGGTGTACCACACTTGTCGGTGTACCACACTTGTCGGTGTACCGCGCTTGTCGGTGTACCACGCTTGTCGGTGTACCACGCTTGTCGGTGTACCACGCTTGTCGGTGTACCACGCTTGTCGGTGTACCACGCTTGTCGGTGTACCACACTTGTCGGTGTACCACACTTGTCGGTGTACCACGCTTGTCGGTGTACCACGCTTGTCGGTGTACCACGCTTGTCGGTGTACCACGCTTGTCGGTGTACCACACTTGTCGGTGTACCACACTTGTCGGTGTACCACGCTTGTCGGTGTACCACACTTGTCGGTGTACCACACTTGTCGGTGTACCACACTTGTCGGTGTACCACACTTGTCGGTGTACCACACTTGTCGGTGTACCACGCTTGTCGGTGTACCACGCTTGTCGGTGTACCACACTTGTCGGTGTACCACACTTGTCGGTGTACCACGCTTGTCGGTGTACCGCGCTTGTCGGTGTACCAACACAGAGTTTACTGCAGTCCTGGGCTGTGTTCAGGACTAAAGTGTACTTGCTGGTTGAACAGCAATTGTGTCCTTAAAATCCCTCCAGAGGCTGATAGGCCTTAAATACGACAACAAACCAAGCGTTCCGAACAATTTCGTTCACCTAAAAGTGGAAAAATGGAAAAATCAAAATTCCAGAAGCATACTAAGTACCAATTCTAGTTGGAAAGGGAACGTATAGCCTCAGAGAAAAAATGGGTTATGCCTAATAGATGGATAATGGGTGATCAGAAGAGGCTGTAGTGCCTCTTCACTTCTGGTCCTCTCTTCTCTCATCTCTTTTGTTTTGTTCCGAATTTAATTTTTGTATCAAAATTTTAATTTACAATTTTACACCAGTGTTCAAATAATAAAAATTTAAACTATAGTAACCTGTAAATTTTCTTTAACCTTGATTTGATTAAAGTTAATGAGAAAACAAGAAAAGTTTAAGAAAGATAAATTACAGAACAAAAAATATTTTATGTAACTATGTTTAAAAACACTGTCGATGATGATACCTTCGGCGTAAGGCAGTGGGATCGAACCCGCGTCACCTAAATACATTTTTTTTTATAATTGTTTATGTATCCCTTGTACTTGTTTGCATAAAGTGAGCCTGAATCGATCTGTGTGTTACTGGGGCAAGTCTCCATGACGAGCAGTACACCACAGAACCAATCCCAGCTCTCACACACTCCCCACCACTTGCACCACTGCCACTCTTACTACTCTTACTTGCTACTCTTACTTACTACTCTTACTTGCTACTCTAACATTTGTTACTTTGGGTCCTCTTTCTCCTCCTCCTTCCCTCTTTACCCCCCCCCCACCGTTTTGATAAGCTCTCCTGATGACTACTGTTAATACTCTGTGCTAGAGACGTTACCCGGCGGCACCCGGGTCTCTTCCCCCCTTTCTGGAGGCCGAGTCTTCAGGTATATACTCTGGATGCAAGAGACTCCACGTGAATACATTCTACAGGCAAGAGACTCCACGTGAATACATTCTACAGGCAAGAGACTCCACGTGAATACATTCTACAGGCAAGAGACTCCACGTGAATACATTCTACAGGCAAGAGATTCCACGTGAATACATTCTACAGGCAAGAGATTCCACGTGAATACATTCTACAGGCAAGAGACTCCACGTGAATACATTCTACAGGCAAAAGTCTCCAGGAGACGCAATAAAGCTGGGAAGAAGAAAGCTTAATAAATCATGGGCACAGAAAGCTTGAGAGGTTGAGGGAGGCCAGTGAGTAGCCATATATCGCAACTCACCAATATGTTTGTTGCCTTGCGGCTACACCTGCCCCCAGTCTCAATACTTCTTACTTTACACTCCATGTTAGTTCGTGTTTTGCCGGCCTTTTACCCTCCCTGTAAGTTCCTGTTATGAAGGGAATTTACACAACCTGTTAACTCCTGGTTTGAGGGGAAAAAAATGCTTTCGAAGCCAGGATTTTGTTTCGTTTCAGGCCTAACATCGTCTGGAGATTTCTTAAGGCCTTCTTAATTTTCTTAATTTCTTTCTTATATATATATATATATATATATATATATATATATATATATATATATATATGAAAAAACACTGAACCACCATGACCGCTGCCGCGTCATGATGAGATCCAGGAAGATCTTGACATTCTCCAACTCCATAATTGTTCTTCCTGTGATAAAAGTCGGAAAAATAAATGGCACTTGCCCACAACTCGAGAAAATAATCCCCCGCAATAGTTTCATAGACGTAAATTTCGCCGAAACCATATATGGACTTGTATATTGTGATCCTGGCGTGGAAAGTTATAAGAATGTCATACTTCGCCGTCACTTTACTTTATAACACAATAACAACCCCTTAATAATATCACTTCGCAAGCCACACGTCAATGGAGAGATTATTAGTAAATTTAAAAAAAATCTGCAAATTGGATTTTCTGGTGGAATTGTTTATGTTCCACGTACCTTGGCCACATTGTGCAATGTTGACGAGGAAGCTTACTATCCACGTCTCACACCATACAGATACTTTATAGGGTCGCATGCATATTCTTTTATATTATATATATATATATATATATATATATATATATATATATATATATATATATATATATATATATATATATATATATAACTGAAAACTCCACACCCCAGAAGTGACTAACCCATAATGCCAGGAGCACTATGCAACTGGTGTACAGGAGATCTAACCACTCGACCATCAGTGACGGTACAAAAGATGATGGTAGCCAAGGCTATTTCCCCCACCGTCCCGACGGCACTTAGTGGTAATCTTGGGCCCAAATCAGCCCCACATACACTCCCCCTTGGAAAGATGTGCAGGTCTCTATACTTTATATACACCCATCAGTGTGAAACAAAGATATAACACTAGAAGCTATTGACTCCTCTTCAAAATCTCAAACCAACTCAATCCTATGCCTTTACTGATGGTTCTGTGCAGTTAGGCACTGGTAGAACAGGTTGTGCATGTGCAGTATATAAAGGGAATGAAATGATCATGTCTAGTACACACAGATTGAACGACTGGGCAAGCACAACACAGACTGAGCTATTGGGTGTTTATCTAGCCACTGAGTACCTTGAGCTCAATGGTGGTAGTGTGATATTTTGTGACTCTAAACGAGCTCTGCAGTCTTTAAATAACCACGCAGAGAAGAGCGCTTTTCGTCACTCGGCATTCTCGAGTTTGCTTAGTACTATATTGACTCACTCTCACCCTTCACACGACTTGATAAGGCTCCAGGATGGTCCAGTCCCTTGATAAGGCTCCGGGACGGTCCAGTCACTTGATAAGGCTCCGGGAAGGTCCAGTCACTTGATAAGGCTCCGGGATGGTCCAGTCACTTGATAAGGCTCCGGGATGGTCCAGTCACTTGATAAGTCTCCGGGATGGTCTAGTCACTTGATAAGGCTTCGGGACGGTCCAGTCACTTGGTAAGGCTCCGGGATGGTCCAGTAACTTGATAAGGCTCCGAGACGGTCCAGTCACGAGTCAGGCTCGAGTCTGCAGCAATACGTCGCCACTTGTATGTCAAGAGTGTGTGGGTTGTTTATCTCAGCCAGGTTGATGTGACTAATTACCAGCCTCGGTACAGAACCACTACGCAGCAGCCAGTCAATATAGTGTCCGCCTGTATCCCAGAATCTAAAAATTGAAGATAAACGTGCATCCAATAGCGGCGCTGGCGTATAGTAATGGTGAATATAGGAAACAGCAGAAGGCCTATATTATCCTATACGAGGCAACTCCTGTTTATATCTGTTCAAACTCATTCATATACATGTCTAAACTACGCTTGAAACAATCCAGAGATTCCAGGTCAATGTTCCCCGGAAATCTATTTCATATGTCGATCCAGAGAGAAGACTGCAGCATATAATGGAAGCTGTCATTCAGACAGGCAGTAGAGTTGACAGTTTCATGCTAACTACAGACCAGGGACCAGATTCACGAAAGCACTTACGAACCTGTACATCTTTTTTCAATCTTTGGCGGGTTTGTTTCCAATTATTAAACAGTTAATAAGCTCCGAAGCACCAGGAGGCTGTTTATAACAATAACAACAGTTGATTGGCAAGTTTTCATGCTTGTAAACTGTTTAATAAATGTAACTAAAGCCGTCAAAGATTGAGGAAAGATGTACACGTTCGTAAGTGCTTTCGTGAATCTGGCCCCAGGACAGGACCTGACGCAGACAAGTGACGGGGAGTGCTTAGAAAGGCAGGAAGATGCAATTGTGAATGGGAAAAGTGGACAAAGATCACGATTATGGATCACGTAAAGGAATCAACTAGTTTAAACAATTTGCCACTCCGTAAACAATGCACCTGTTTTACCTAACCAGAAGCTTAAGAAATGCAACAATTTTGGGTAACTAGAAACGTACGAACGCAACCAACCCGCCTAACCTATTAAGGCCACTGCATAGAAAGCGACAATATTACGGTGTTTTAAATATACTTTTATGTTGCATTTGTACGCAATCTACACATATGTATACTGTACAACACTGGATGAACAGACAGGGACTGAGCCAAACTGCACAGCACACAGACACCACCACCAGACAGATACCTGGGAGGGCGCCCAGGTAGGTTATCTGGAGATGATTTCGGGGCTTTAGTGTCCCGGCGGCCCGGTCCTCGACCAGGCCTCCACCCAAAGAAAGCAGCCCGTGACAGCTGACTAACACCCAGGTACCTATTTGCTGCTAGGTAACACGAGCATCAGGGTGAAAGAAACTCGGCCCATCGTTTCTCGCCGGCGTCCGGGATCGAACCCGGGACCACACGCCCAGTGTTCTGTCCGCTCAGCCACCGGCTCCCACGCAAGGTAGGCAAGGGAACACACACAAGATACACGTCGCTGAAAGAACAGTGGAACCTTTCAAGAGACAACTGGACCAAATTCTGCCGGAGTTAAGGGATCAGCCTGACTGTGATGGCTAGCTGGGCTTACGAGATGTGATAACAAAGAGCCGTGTGTACACCCTGGCATCGCTCAAGAGCTTAGGCGAAGATGCCTTCAGAAGCTTGGAGAGCAAATCTGAGAAAATAAAGCAGAAATTCAGATAAGACTTAC
>NC_091190.1:25099354-25221854 GCF_040958095.1 Procambarus clarkii | reverse complement strand
GTGGTGGTGGTGTTGGTGTGTGTGGTGTTGGTGTGTGGTGGTGTGTGGTGGTGTGTGGTGGTGTGGTGGCGGTGGTGTGGTGGCGGTGTGGCGGTGTTGGTGTGTGTGGTGTTGGTGTGTGGTGGTGTGAGGTGGTGGGTGGTGTGAGGTGGTGGGTGGTGTGAGGTGGTGGGTGGTGTGAGGTGGTGGGTGGTGTGAGGTGGTGGGTGGTGTGAGGTGGTGGGTGGTGGTGTGAGGTGGTGGTGGTGTGTGGTGGTGGTGGTGGTGGTGGTGCTGGTGGTGTGTGGTGGTGGTGGTGTGTGGCGGTGTTGGTGTGTGGTGGTGTGTGGTGGTGGTGTGTGGTGGTGTGTGGTGGTGGTGGTGGTGGTGGTGTGTGGTTTTGGGAGGTGGTGGTGGTGTGTGGTGGTGGTGGTGGTGGTGTGGTGGTGGTGGTGGTGGTGGTGGTGGTGTGTGGTGGTGGTGGTGTGTGGTGGTGGTGGTGTGTGGTGGTGGTGGTGTGTGGTGGTGGTGGTGTGTGGTGGTGGTGTGTGGTGGTGGTGGTGTGGTGGCGGTGGTGGTGGTGGTGGTGTGATGGTGGTGGTGGTGGTGGTGTGATGGTGGTGGTGTGATGGTGGTGGTGGTGGTGTTATGGTGGTGGTGGTGGTGGTGGTGTGATGGTGGTGGTGGTGGTGTGATGGTGGTGGTGGTGGTGTGATGGTGGTGGTGATGGTGGTGGTGATGGTGGTGGTGGTGATGGTGGTGGTGGTGATTGTGGTGGTGGTGGTGGTGGTGTGATGGTGGTGGTGTGATGGTGGTGGTGGTGGTGGTGGTGTGATGGTGGTGGTGGTGTGATGGTGGTGGTGGTGGTGGTGGTGGTGTGATGGTGGTGGTGGTGGTGTGATGGTGGTGGTGGTGGTGGTGGTGTGATGGTGGTGGTGGTGGTGGTGTGATGGTGGTGGTGGTGGTGGTGTGATGGTGGTGGTGGTGGTGGTGGTGTGATGGTGGTGGTGGTGGTGGTGGTGGTGTGATGGTGGTGGTGGTGGTGTGATGGTGGTGGTGGTGGTGGTGTGATGGTGGTGGTGGTGGTGTGATGGTGGTGGTGGTGGTGTGATGGTGGTGGTGGTGGTGTGATGGTGGTGGTGGTGGTGGTGGTGTCATGGTGGTGGTGGTGGTGTGATGGTGGTGGTGGTGTGATGGTGGTGGTGGTGGTGGTGGTGTGATGGTGGTGGTGGTGTGATGGTGGTGTGATGGTGGTGGTGGTGTGATGGTGGTGGTGGTGTGATGGTGGTGGTGTTGTGATGGTGGTGGTGTTGTGATGGTGGTGGTGTTGTGATGGTGGTGGTGTTGTGATGGTGGTGGTGTTGTGATGGTGGTGGTGTTGTGATGGTGGTGGTGTTGTGATGGTGGTGGTGTTGTGATGGTGGTGGTGTTGTGATGGTGGTGGTGGTGTGATGGTGGTGGTGGTGTGATGGTGGTGGTGGTGTGATGGTGGTGGGGGTGTGATGGTGGTGGTGGGGTGATGGTGGTGGTGGTGTGATGGTGGTGGTGGTGGTGTGTGGTGTGTGGTGGTGGTGGTGGTGGTGTGTGGTGGTGTGAGGAGGTGGTGGTGTGTGGTGGTGTTGTGATGGTGGTGGTGGTGTGGTGGTGGTGGGTGGTGTGGTGGTGGTGGGTGTGGTGGTGTGTGGTGGTGTAAGGGGGTGGTGGTGTGTGGTGGTGTGAGGAGGTGGTGGTGTGTGGTGGTGGTGGTGTTGTGATGGTGGTGGTGGTGTGGTGGTGGTGGGTGGTGTGGTGGTGGTGGTGAGGAGGTGGTGGTGGGTGTGGTGGTGTGTGGTGGTGTAAGGGGGTGGTGGTGTGAGGGGGTGGTGGTGGTGTGGTGAGAAGAATCACTTCGATGTGGTAGAGATCTATTAGGATAAAGATTAATTAAAGCACAGAAAATATTACATTTTCTTTTGTCATCACTGGTCTGTGTGTGTGTACTCACCTAGTTGTGCTTACGGGGGTTGAGCTCTGGCTCTTTGGTAGCGCCTCTCAACTGTCAATCAACTGGTGCACAGGTTCCTGAGCCTACTGGGCTCTATCATATCTACACTTGAAACTGTGTATGGAGTCAGCCTCCACCACATCACTGCTTAATGCATTCCATTTATTAACTACTCTGACACTGACAAAATTCTTCCTAATGTGTCTGAGCTCATCTGGGTACTAAGTTTCCACCTGTGTCCCCTTGTTCGTGTTCCACCCGTGCTAAAGCGTCTGTCTTTGTCCACCCCTGTCAATTCCCCTGAGATCTTTGTAGGTAGTTATCATGTCTCCTCTTACTCTTCTGTTTTCCAGGGACGTGAGGTTCAGCTCCCTTAGCCTTTCCTCCTAGCTTATACCTCTCAGTTCCGGGACTAGTCTGGTGGCATACATCTGAATCTTCTCTAACTTTGTCTTGTGTATAACTATGTATGAACTCCAGGCTGGAGTTGCATATTCCAGGATTGGTCTGACCTAAGTGGTATACAGGGTCCTGAAGGATTCCTTACTCAAGTTTCCAAAGGCAGTTCTTACGTTGGCCAATTTACCACATGCTGCTGCTGATATCCTTTTGATGTGGGTCTCTAAGGACAGATTCGGTGTGATATCAACCCCCAGATCTTTCAATTGAACTCTTGCAGGATCTCACCTCCCAGATGGTACCTTTTGTTCAGCCTTCTGCTCCCTTCGCCTAATTTCATTACTTTGCACTTTCCAGAGTTGAACTTTAGTAGCCATTTTCTAGACCATTCTCCAGTTTCTCCAGGTCGTCTTGTAGTCTCTCTTTATCTTTATCTGTCTTGATTCTTCTTATACACATTGTGTATGTACTACATACACACATTATATCTAGTATATATATATATATATATATATATATATATATATATATATATATATATATATATATATGTGTGTGTGTATATCACGAAAATAAACACGTGATTAAACACGTATATATATATATATATATATATATATATATATATATATATATATATATATATATATATATATATATATATATATATATATATCTAGTACATATATATATATATATATCTAGTACATATATTTCTCTCCAAAACACACACACACACACACACACACACACACACACACACACACACACACACACACACACACACACACACACACCATAGGAAGCAGCCCGAAGCAGCAGTCTAATTCCTAGGTACCTATTTACTGCTTGATACCTGCTTGATGGGGTTCTGGGAGTTCTTCTACTCCATAAGTAAGCTGTGGCTTGGAGCGGCCCACAGGCCCACCACAGCCCGGTTGGTCCGGCACTTTTGTTTAGAAAACAATCTAGTTTTCTCTTGAAGATGTCCACAGTTGTTCCCGCAATATTTCTTATGCTCGCTGGGAGGATGTTGAACAACCGCGGACCTCTGATATTTATACAGTGTTCTCTGATTGTGCCTATGGCACTCCTGCTCTTCACTGGTTCTATTCTGCATTTTTTTCCATATCGTTCACTCCAGTGTGTTGTTATTTTACTGTATAGATTTGGGACCTGGCCTTCCAGTATTTTCCATGTGTATATTATTTGGTATCTCTCTCGTCTCCTTTCTGGTGAGTACATTTGAAGAGCTTTGAGACGATCCCAATAATTTAGGTGCTTTATCGCGTCTATGCGTGCCGTATATGTTCTCTGTATTCCCTCTATTTCAGCAATCTCTCCTGCTCTGAAGGGGTAAGTGAGTACTCAAGACGGGACAGCACAAGTGATTTGAAGTGTACAACCATTGTGATGGGATCCCTGGATTTGAAAGTTCTCGTAATCCATCCAATCATTTTTCTGGCTGCCGTAATATTTGCTTGGTTATGCTCCCTAAACATCATTATTCCCGGACATCATTATTCCCAAATCCTTAACAAGCTGTTTTCCTACTATGGGCAGATTCGATTGTGTTTTGTACCCTGTATTATGTTTCAGATCCTCATTTTTGCCGTACCTGAGTACCTGGAATATATCACTGTTAAACATCATGTTATTTTCTGCTGCCCAATCGAAAACTTTGTTAATATCTGTTTGTAGTTTTTCAATGTCTTCAGCAGAGGTAATTTTCATGCTGATTTTGTGTCATCTGCAAAGGACGACACGAAGCTGTGGCGTGTATTTTTGTCTTTATCTGATATGAGAATAAGGAACAGTAGCGGTGCAAGGACTGTACCTTGAGGTACAGAGCTTTTAACATTGCTTGGACTCGATTTTATTTGATTGACTGTTACTCTGTGTTCTGTTTGGGAGGAAATTGAGTATCCAGCGTCCTACTTTACCAGTTATTCCCATTGACCTCATTTTGTGAGCTATCACTCCATGGTCACATTTGTGGAATGCTTTTGCAAAGTTTGTGTATACAACATCTGCATTTTGCTTTTCTTGTAAAGCTTCTGTGATTTTGTCATAGTGGTTGAGTAACTATGACAGACAGGATCTGCCCGCTCTAATTCCATGTTGTCCTGGGTTGTGTAGTTCATTATTTTCCATAACACTAGAAATTTGATTCCTAATCACTCTTTCAACAACTTTTATTATGTGTGATGTTAGTGCAACTGGTCTATAATATTTTGCCCAAACTTTACTACCCCCTTTGTGCAGAGGAGCTATATCTGCTGATTTAAGTGCTGCTGGTATCTCCCCTGTATCCAGGCTCCTTCTCCATATTACGCTGAGTACACGCGTCTACTGGTACCTTACATTTCTTTATGAATATTGAATTCCAAGAGTCAGGCCCAGGAGCTGAGTCCATGGGCATATTGTCAATTTATTTTTCAAAGTCTTCCGAGTTCGTGTTAATATCCGTTATATTATCTACAGCTTAAATGTCTTTCATAAAGAAGGTGTCTGGATCATCAACTTTCATGTTGTTTATTGGTGTGCTAAACATAGCCTCATACTGGCTTCTTAAAATTTCACTAATTTCTTTGTTGTACTCTGTGTACGTACCTTCAGTTGTAATTAAAGGTCCAATACTGGTGGAGGTTTTTGATTTTGTGTATGTGAAAAATTATTTTGGATCTTTCTTTATCTCTTGTATAGTTTTCTGTTCCAATTCCATTTCCTTAGACTCGTATGATCGCTTCAACGTTTGCTCTATTTCTTCGATCTCCCTGTTTAGGTTTATTTTCCTTTCTTGTGATAGTCGTGTCTTAGGTAGACACGACAATTATTATTTTTTTCCTTCTCTTGTACAGTCGTCTGCTTTCTCTTTCTAGAGTGGTCCTCTTTCTGCCCCTCCTCACAGGCACGTGCTTCAAGCAGACCTTGTAAGCTTCTGCTGTCAGTTGAGCTATTCCCTGTGTGGGAGTTTTGTCGCTTAAGACCGTCTCCTATTGAATGTTTGCAAGATCTACATTTATTTTTTTCAAGTCGATCCTCTTATTGTTGAAATTGAATTGAATACCCCTTCTCGCTTGTTGGGTCTCTTAGACCTACTACCGTTATTTATGTTAGTTCGCACTTCAATGAGCTTATGGTCTGAGTATGAAGTATCTGAGATTGTAATGTCTCTGATTAGTTCATCGTTGTTTGTGAACAACAAATCGAGTGTGTTTTCGTTCCTAGTTGGTTCTGTAATCTGTTGATTGAGCGAGAATTTGTCACAGAATCTCAAAAGTTCTCTGACCTGTGGTTGGTTATTTCCCGGGTCATTCCCTGCTATGATATTTGTGTTTGCCATTCTCCATCTTAGACTTGGTAAATTGAAATCTCCAAGGAAGATAATATCTGGAGCTGGGTTTGCTAGATTATCAAGGATGTTCTCTATTTTGTGCATCTGCTCTGTGAATTCCTCAACCGTTGTATCTGGCGGTTTATATATTATAATAATAATTAGTAATAATAATTAGGTTTATTTTTTCTACCTTAATTCCAAGTACCTGTATCACCTCATAAGTCGAATTTAGTAGCTCTGTGCATACCAAATCCTCTTTAATATACAGACCTACTCCTCCATTTGACCTAGTTTCTATATCACATCTATATAAATAGGGGGATACCACCTCTGGTGCAATTATAGAGACCCACAGCTTTAAAGAAGGGAACACAGATCATTCAGAGAAAACTTGCCATTTAACTCTGAATACGTATGAGCGCTTCTCCTACCACCCCCCCCCCCCCCCCCCTCCTCCTTTTTTATGGTGTACACTTTATTATGCAAGGTTATACAGTTACATATCTGATTTATATAATCTGATCTGCTCTATATAAATTATAATTTGGAATCCAGATTTCACTATCCATGTAATCTTTCGTATCAGTTTCCATGAATGCCCCAAATATTGAGTTTGACTAATAGGAGGCCATTTATGAACTTGACTTTATTTTTTTATTCTGACTTTAGGCTTTGTATGTTTGCAAATATGAATGATTGTCCATATTGTGTGTCACTTCTGGAAGGTTTTGGTAGTTCTCCCTCCTCTCCACCCTGACCCAGGGTGTGCTAGTCTGGCAGTGGTACTGGGGAGTGTGGTAGTTTCTGTGTAGTTGGGCGGTGTAGTATGTTTGCGCTTGATGTCGAATTGTAGTCCAGTCTTGGTCATTTCCCCCTCCCCATCCGTACTCCTGCACGTATCTATGTCTGTTCCTCCCTCTGTTTTTGCCTGCCTCTAAAAAACACTTCTAGGACTATTATACTGGACTGTCTCTCTTATATAGCACTGTGTATCTCTCACGTCGAAATCAGGGCAATGAAGATCGTAGCATTTCCTCTCATTAACTGAGAGTTTGCATAACTTAGGGTGAAAACATCTACACCCTGTTCCAAAACATCTGCCCTTCCCTAACATGTTTCAGCATTTTCGGGGATGCATGAATGTGCATTCCGTGCCTCTGGTCCCATATCTGCACTGTCCTTTTGCATTATATCTGCAAATATTTTCATTTGTGCTTGTATTTTAGTTGTTTGGACCTCTGTTTTTTGTTTTAACTTTCTCGTTTCCGCATTCTTTCTCGGTATTGCCTTAAATCTTTCTCCTTGTTGCTTTCATCTTCTCATTTTTGTTCTCATCTCTCATTTTTTCTCTCCTTATTCATAATACCAGTTTGCTCTTCAATATTGCCTTCATTGTTGTGTACCTCGACACAATGTCCTTCATCATTGCTAGTTTGGCTCTCTAAACTCTCAGTTCCTGGGTTGTGTCCAGTGTTCGTTGCTGTCTTGACATATTCTACATACATTTCTGGTAGCTTTTGTGTCAATAGCAGCCTATGTGCTTCAGGAATGTCATTCATTAGTTAGTTGATGTTTTCCCATATTCATCTATCATTGTGACAGATCCAGTAGGTACCTTGTCTGTTTGCATAGTGTGTAGGTAATTCTGTACAACTCGGGTGAAATCTTCTGTTACAAATGCTACATACAATCCCTACAACACTCCTCCGAAGTGACTTAAAGCAGCCTCCACACGTCTCCATGTTGGGTTTGTGGTGTAGAGGCTGACTGTTCCCCTATTTGTCATTTATTGTCGATTTATTCCTTGTTGACTTTAGTAATTTTAATATTTATAATATTTTATGAATATACTTATAATATTATATGTATGCCTATATAATATTATATGTATACAGTATATTTATAATATTATATATGTTTACTTGTTCAACTTTACGTGGAAGTACTTATCGCATGGTGGAGAAAATGGTCCCAGTGGGATGCAGTTGACTGTTGTTGTTCCAGGTCGCCCAGGTTCACTGTTAGGTGAACATGGGCATCATGTGAAGGCAATTCAATTCAATTTCATTCATTATTATGCACCCCATACCCTTCCCGTAGGCGGTGGTGTAAAGGTTTACAAGAGGCACATAATCGGTTCAGGAACTGAACCCTCTAGTTCGTTTATCTAAGCAAATAACAATCTTTTGACGCTAGTTAAACAATTATTAATGTTATATATTTACATGTACACATACTCATACATACATGTACATATATATACACATATACATACATACATACATATTCAATCACCTACACAAGTACACACATCAATAATCTTTTGTATCACAAGTTATTCAACAAGAGACTAAAAAGTCACTATTCAAGGCACTTTACATCTATGGTGAGTCACACAGTTACTAGTCTTGCTCCACACCCACCCAACTGGGCGGCAGCTTTACAGTCATGTGCTCCACATCCACCCAACTGGGCGGCAGCTTTACAGTCATATGCTCCACACCCACCCAACTGGGCGGCAGCTTTACAGTCATGTGCATGCATTACCTACAGTAAGCAAATTTTGGATACTTCGCTAAGATTTCGGGCAGCACATCATTATGAAATAAGTACTTACACACTTCTTGGACACCATTGATGGTGTTATCTCTGAATTTCGCGATTTTTACACATTCCATTATATAAATGACGCAAAGTATACGAATAGTTCTGCTGACAGAGTTTACATTTAGTTAAATCTACATCAGCAGATGTTACAAACTGCCAGAGGTACTTGTAGCCGAGCCTAAGCCTAGCTTTGGTAACATCTAAAAGTCTGCTAACATTATTGAATGACCCATAGACGTGCGGTACTTCCTGCATAATAGAATGATAGATGGAGTAACTGGTATGAATTTCACTTTGCCTCAAGTCTCCGAAATTTAGTTGATGTTCCCGGAATATTAGTGCCCTCAGGCTGCTCAAAGGCAGTCAAAGTTGGTAATTAATTCCCTCTTTACGAGCAAAAGTCTTGGCCAACTCATCAGTTCTATCATGCATTCGGAGACCAATATGGGAAGGAATCCACAGGAGACAGACTCTGCAGCAGCTAATTTCTTTCTGCCTAGGTCGGGAATCGAACCCGGGCGCAGTGGGCAACGACTCCCGAGTGTCGGAATATAATCCAGCACTATGGAAGTACTTAAAATCCTGTTCCCTACACCGAGATGATGCTAATTAGTGTTGTACCAGCAACTGTCTTTGCACTCAATTGTGTATTGAGGCTACGGCCGGTTTTACACAACCGGCTTTGAAGTCCCCTTCCACCCTCCCAGATAACCCCCCCCCCAAGCCCCCGCATCCATCTCATTTGATCTCTGCCCCCCCCCCCCCCACCCTTCTTCCTCCCCTCCCCCATCCTTCCCTTACCCCCACCCCTCCTCCCCCTTCTCCACAAAAACAACTGACTTACTTCATGCCTTCCAATAGTCGAACCTTTAATTTCATGCCAGTATTGAAGGAGTTTCCAGAACACTCTCAGTGGAGAGTTGTGGTGCTATAGACCCAGCGGAGAGCAGCAGTGACATAGACCCAATGGGTAGTAGAGGTGCCACAGACCCAATGGTGCCATACACCTAGTGAAGAAGAGATTTTTTTGTTTGCAGGTATATTCCTCCGCGGGTCCTAAGCCTCTGGCTGACCCACCAAGTGTTGCTTGTTTCTGTTTTACTTGGGCGGAGTATGAGTATTTATGACTCGTATGGTCGTTTCAGTAAGATTATGCCCCATGTGTTTAACAACAACTGCTCTGTTGAATCTACGTTAAAATCATATTTGGTTTGTAACTGCGCACTGTGTTAGATAATGTCCCTGTGCCTAAATGTTCGGGCATGTCTCCACAGTGCTGACATTTCAGGAATACAGATGACAGGCCTAGTGAAGAGTAGAAATGCCACAGGCAAAGAGAAAAGAATCCCTGAATAACCATTAGACCCCGACGGCCATTAGATACCGTGGCAAAAAGTGTAAGAAATGTTGACGGAAGACACGTGAAGGTTTTCAAGAGACAACAGACATGTTGCCGCAGGAAGTACTGAACACACCGGGTTGTAGTGGCTCCGTGGGCCTGCGGGCCGCTCCCAGCTACAACCCCACGGAAGATGCTATCACCAAACAATGTACAAACAAGACTGGTATAAGGCGGTACCATTCTTGTACAGTAAGTAACTTAAGGAAGAGGGGGGGGGGGGAAGAGGGTTACAAAGTAAGGGGTATGTGTGGGTAGAGAAGAGGAGGGGGAAAGAGAGGGAAGTACGAAATGGAGGATCTGTGTTCGAGTGGGAGACATGTAGGTGAGGGAAGGAGGAGGGAGGTAGGGAAGGAGGAGGGAGGTAGGGAAGGAGGAGGGAGGTAGGGAAGGAGGAGGGAGGTAGGGAAGGAGGGGGAGGTAGGGAAGGAGGGGGAGGTAGGGAAGGAGGGGGGAAGTAAGGAAGGGGGAGGAAGGGAAGGAGGGGGAGGTAGGGAAGGAGGGGGAGGTAGGGAAGGAGGGGGAGGTAGGGAAGGAAGGGGGAAGAAGGGAAGGAGGGGAAGGCAGGGAAGGAGGGGAAGGCAGGGAAGAGAGGAAAGACATGGAGAGGAGACCAGGCAGGCAGAGGGAAGATGGCACCAGGCCGCTGGAGTGAGCCAGGGAGAGGGAAGGTATATAAGCAGGTGACAGAGCAGCAGCAGCAGCAGTCGGTGTTGTCGCCGTGTTCACAACACATCCTCTGGCTCGTCATGCTGGCTAAGGTTACTATCTCACGCCCTCACCTCTTATCTCTCTCTCCACACTCTGGAAAGACCTGGGTAAATACTGCTTTTGAAATATGGTCGGTCATTTGTGGAACAAATTACTGGATAACATAATGGACGCGGAATCATTGGATTGTTTCAAGCGAAGGTTAGACACACAATTGAGTTTAGATAGATGTAAACAGGCGCTGCCTCATATGAACCAATAGGCCTCCTGCAGCTGCCATTATTGCAACTTTATTAAATTCAGTTTGTCAACAAACTCAGAAATGGTAATTGCTATAGTAAATCCTAATGTCTTTAATGCACATAAGATTAAAATCTTATTTTTATATTTATCACAAGTATTCAACACTGACGCTTGTTGTATAAGAATTGTTAGACATGAATAATGTGGAATCGCATAACCACGAAGGGAAAATGAAACGAGAAATTACTTGAGCGCTTTCGTATAAATCGACAGGTCTTCAAAAGCATCAACAACGAGGTTATGAAAAGTAGAGATTAAGATTAAGCCACCCCAAGAGGCGGCATGGGCATGAATAACCCGTAATAAAGTAGAGTTACAGCACTTGAATATATATAAATAAATTCACAAGGGCCGTGATGAGTGTTCGAACTTACGTCCAGGCCCAGACGCGCCTTAGTCGACTGAGCCATGACATGGTCAAAAGAAATGCAACTGGGATTGCTACTGCTCTCGCACGGATCCCGCAGTCTCTTCCAGACACAAACCGGGGTTTTACACAATTGTGTCTCGGAAAGGCTGCGGGATCCGAGTGAGAGCAGTACGAATCCCAGTTGCAATTCCTTCGACCATGTCGTGGCTCAGTCGACTAAGGCAGCGTCTGGGATCATCCTGGACGCAAGTTCGAACCCTCATCACGGCCTTTGTGGATTTATTCATTTGATATATCACGCCATTGTGATTTCTGTGTCTCTTGAATATATAGGCTGGAAAATTTGACGTGTTAGGTGAAATATATATGTAACTATTTACGTCGCTATGTTCATTATTACTGTTAAAAGAAACCAATATTAAACACTGCATTCTAATTGTAAGGCTTTCGACATGCTTCCGGTGCTTCAGTAAAGGAAAAAAACAAAATATTGACGCAGCACTTCAGATTGATGACCATTAACCTCGATGGGTTAGGTAGGTTGCTTAGGCTCGTACGTTCCTGCTCAGGCAAGACCAGTTCCAGGTTGACGCGAGTCAGGCCACAAAAATGGACTACTAAATTTCACTGGAGTTCTCGGTATATTACCGCCCTCAGGTAATCCAATATAGTTTAGTTCATTGTGCATCCCATAGCTGTATCCTGTGAGTGATAGTGGACCCCATACCCATCCTGTGAGTGGTAGTGGGCCCCCATACCCATCCTGTGAGTGGTAGTGGGTCCCATACCCATCCTGTGAGTGGTAGTGGGTCCCATACCCATCCTGTGAGTGGTAGTGGGTCCCCATACCCATCCTGTGAGAGGTAGTGGGCCCCATATCCATCCTGTGAGAGGAAGTGGGCCCCATACCCTTCCTGTGAGTGGTAGTGGGCCCCCATACCCATCCTGTGAGTGGTAGTGGGTCCCATACCCATCCTGTGAGTGGTAGTGGGCCCCCATACCCATCCTGTGAGTGGTAGTGGGCCCCCATACCCATCCTGTGAGTGGTAGTGGGCCCCCATACCCTTCCTGTGAGTGGTACATAAGAACATAAGAACAAAGGCAACTGCAGAAGGCCTATTGGCCCATACGAGGCAGCTCCTATTTATAACCACCCAATCCCACTCATATACTTGTCCAACCCGCGCTTGAAACAATCGAGGGACACCACCTCCACCACGTTACGCGGCAATTGGTTACACAAATCAACAACCCTGTTACTGAACCAGTATTTACCCAAGTCTTTCCTAAATCTAAACTTATCCAATTTATACCCATTGTTTCGTGTTCTGTCTTGTGTTGGTAGTGGGCCCCATACCCATCCTGTGAGTGGTAGTGGGCCCCCATACCCATCCTGTGAGTGGTAGTGGGCCCCATACCCATCCTGTGAGTGGTAGTGGCCCCCATACCCATCCTGTGAGTGGTAGTGGGCCCCATACCCATCCTGTGAGTGGTAGTGGGCCCCATACCCATCCTGAGAGTGGTAGTGGGCCCCATACCCATCCTGTGAGGAGCAGCAGTATTGAAGTCGGCGTTCAATCCCCGACCGTCCAAGTGGTTGGGCACCATTCCTTCCACCCGTCCCATCCCAAATCGTTATCCTGACCCCTTCCCAGTGCTACATAGTCGCAATTGCTCGGCGTTTTCTCTTGATAGTTTCATTCCCAAGGTCCAAACACTCTACTGCGATGATTTTCAAATCAAACAACTTGCATTTTAACCAGACCTCACACTAGAAGGTGAAGGGACGACGACGTTTCGGTCCGTCCTGGACCATTCTCAAGTCGATTGTCCAGATTGAGAATGGTCCAGGACTGACCGAAACGTCGTCGTCCCTTCACCTTCTAGTGTGTGGTCTGGTCAACTTACATCTGTGGTACGGTAATATGATACCTGGTTGATACCTGGTTGATGGGGTTCTGGGAGTTCTTCTACTCCCCAAGCCCGGCCCGAGGCCAGGCTCGACTTGTGAGAGTTTGGTCCACCAGGCTGTTGCTTGGAGCGGCCCGCAGGCCCACATACCCACCACAGCCCGGTTGGTCCGGCACTCCTTGGAGGAATAAATCTAGTTTCCTCTTGAAAATGTCCACGGTTGTTCCGGCAATATTTCTTATGCTTGCTGGGAGGACGTTGAAGATAGATATGATATGATATTTATCTGTCTATCATGGACGCACCCGTCGAATTGACGTTGTGTACTGTTTACTTTGTAGACGGCACGAAGAAATGACATTCCTAAGCCTAATAATGCACACACGTGATACTTTATTAGGTTTAGGATTGCTGGGACAGGATTGGCTGGGATCTTTACTTTTCCTATTTTCATCTATTTTGGCAAATCTAATAATGCAAAACGTGAACTTTTAGGAGTCCAACAGTCTATTTTTGTACGTTTGACCAAATAGATATATATATTTATAAATAATGATATTTATAAATATAAATATCATTATAAATATAGGTACTACCGTTATAAAGATATAGGTGCTATCGTCATAAAAAGATATAGGTACTATCATTCTAAATAGATATAGGTACTATGATTTTAAATGGATTTAGGTACTGTCGTTATAGATATAAGTACTATCATTAGAAATATAGATACAATCGTTATGAACATATATAGGTTCTATCGTTATTGGATGTGTTGTATATAGTCACTCTTGCTTATCACTTTATCCTGATTATTACCTTATCTTGCTACTTAGTCAGATATTTAACTGCCTAAATAAACCTACAAAGGTTAAAGGTCCTAAAGCCCAACTACAATGGTCCAAAAAGCCCTTTTTTACAGTTTCCTCTAATGGTTTTATGGTCTACTCCACAATATTTTTGTCACGTTTACAGGTTTCTCTGGTGCTGAGCCTGACGGCTGTGGTCATGGGCGTGGCTGTGGGCGTGGCTGTGGGCGGGGGTGTGGGCGTGGCTGTGGGCGGAGCGGGGAGACAGCCTGCTCTTTCTCGGCATCCTAGACACGTTGCTGCTTCACCCAACCCGTCCCACACGCAGGTGGGGTTCCTTGGCCACAATGAGAGTGAGAGAAAGTGAGAGAAAGAGAGAGAGAGAGAGAGAGAGAGAGAGAGAGAGAGAGAGAGAGAGAGAGAGAGAGAGAGAGAGAGAGAGAGAGAGAGAGAGAGAGAGAGAGAGAGAGAGTGAAAGGTGCTGGGGTAGAGATGAAGGCACAAGATTTATGTTTGCATTTTAAGCCTCATGACAGTCGCATAAAACACATACGAGAACACACACTTTAAAGTGATGGAATACTTCATGTGATTCCGACTATTATTCAAAACAGCAAAAATAAGAACGTAAGAGTAAATGAAACTGCTGAAGGATCCTAGTAGACGATGGATCCCTCGGGTGTCGCCACAACTACTGGGAGCTCTGTCACACAGGAGTCGACCTTTACACACAGCTCCTGGGAGCTCTGTCACACAGGAGTCGACCTTTACACACAGCTCCTGGGAGCTCTGTCACACAAGAGTCGACCTTTACACACAGCTCCTGGGAGCTCTGTCACACATGAGTCGACCTTTACACACAGCTCCTGGGAGCTCTGTCACACAGGAGTCGACCTTTACACACAGCTCCTGGGAGCTCTGTCACACATGAGTCGACCTTTACACACAGCTCCTGGGAGCTCTGTCACACAGGAGTCGACCTTTACACACAGCTCCTGGGAGCTCTGTCACACAGGAGTCGACCTTTACACACAGCTCCTGGGAGCTCTGTCACACAAGAGTCGACCTTTAAACACAGCTCCTGGGAGCTCTGTCACACACATGAGTCGACCTTTAAACACAGCTCCTGGGAGCTCTGTCACACAGGAGTCGACCTTTAAATACAATTATAAGCAGCAAAGCCGAGTGGCATGTCTTGACAATTCACCAACAGCCTCGTGGACCACAATACTAATAGCTCTATGACACGAGTCTAAATCCGTACAAAATTTACAATATCATTTCAAAGTAAGATGCTACATAGCCTTCCCAGTTTGGTACCTTCTATTGATAATTATTTACTTCAGAGTAAGAATGGAATAACTGCACAAAATTTAACTATACACAAAGACCCATTTTCGTCGGTAATCTCTTCCAATGTTACTGAAAGATAGTTCGTCTCAAGTCTCAAGAACAAACACCAGAACCACCAAGAGGAGAAACTAGAATATTTCAATTTATTCTCCTATAATTATAGTGCTTAAAGTAACATTTTAGTCCAAAATACCAATTATGTGGTGATGGACCACTGAAAAGTTACACATTTTGTGATTACAATTTTATGAGAGTCTGAGACAAAAAAAAAGGTTAGAACCAAACTTAAACATTCCGTGGCCTAGTGTACACATATACGTAGTATATGTGTATACTAGGCTTAAGGTAGCGTATATTGGGCCTGAAATTGCTGCGACAGGTTAGGTTGGGTCCTTTGGTTTAATTTCATATTAAAAATAACGCCATTTGGGCTAATTCAGGAATACAAAATGTAATTTGTAAAATACAAAATTAATATTTTGTAAAATACAAAAAATAATAAAAAATAAAAAATAAAAAATAAAAAAATGACGGAACACTACATGCTGGCACTTTGTGTGGCTGGAACACTACATGCTGGCACTTTGTGTGGCTGGAACACTACATGCTGGCACTTTGTGTGGCTGGAACACTACATGCTGGCACTTTGTGTGGCTGGAACACTACATGCTGGCACTTTGTGTGGCTGGAACACTACATGCTGGCACTTTGTGTGGCTGGAACACTACATGCTGGCACTGTGTGTGGCTGGAACACTACTTGCTGGCACTTTGTGTGGCTGGAACACTACATGCTGGCACTTTGTGTGGCTGGAACACTACATGCTGGCACTGTGTGTGGCTGGAACACTACTTGCTGGCACTTTGTGTGGCTGGAACACTACATGCTGGCACTTTGTGTGGCTGGAACACTACATGCTGGCACTTTGTGTGGCTGGAACACTACATGCTGGCACTTTGTGTGGCTGGAACACTACATGCTGGCACTTTGTGTGGCTGGAACACTACATGCTGGCACTTTGTGTGGCTGGAACACTACATGCTGGCACTGTGTGTGGCTGGAACACTACATGCTGACACTTTGGACCAAATACGTGCATTAAGTTCTATCATTTTATGATGAATGGCTGGAATACCAACTGAGAACCAATTTATTTATTTACTTATATATATACAAGAAGGTACATTGGGATTGTGAGGATACATAGTACAGTAATTACAATCTTGTAAAGCCACTAGTACGCGCAACGTTTCGGGCAGAACACTCATTACTATTACTGCACGACCACACTCACGGGCTCCCGCAAGTTACTCATCACACACTAACGACGCCCTTGAGTAACTCCCGAGTCTCTCTCCAGGAGGGCGGAGGCTACAACTTCCAGTACGGAGTGACGGACGACTTCGCTGGCGCCCACTTCGGCCAGGACGAGACCTCCGACGGACACCTCATCAAGGGCTCCTACTACGTCGTCCTCCCCGACGGACGACTTCAAACCGTAACTCAACTGTGGTTTATTTTTTTCAAATTCAAAATTCAAAAATCAGTTTAAATTTTCTGTTTTAATCCACTCTCATTGTCTTCGTTTCTGTTTTAATCCACTTTCACTGTCTTCGTTTCTGTTTTAATCCACTAACGTCTTGCTGTTTACAAACAGGTTTTGCTGTTTTTATGCTAAATATATATATTTTTTGTTCTTGGAAACTGCGTCAATTGATTAGCGATATGTATTTCTCACAAGTTTATTTTATATGTAGTTAACAATATATGTAGAAACACTTATTTTATTTATTTTTTATTATTTTCTACCACAGACGTGGCCACACATTTACAATGCTAACCAGCATATATACATTTTCTTCTGTCCTCCATGGACAGGGTTAGAGAAGTGTTAAACATACAGTTCAAGGGTTTATTGAACACTCAACCACAGAAGGTGATTCGGTGCTTTTAAAATGCTAAGCTAACCTACATACGTAAATACAAAGATACACAGATTTACGTACGCCCTACATAAAGTATTAGATGTGTCTTTTACATAGTGTCATTAATGTACATTCACAAAGGTGAAATGTAATTCTGATCAGCTTCCATATATGCTTTATACCCATACATATACATACACACACACACATACACATACATATATACACACATACATGCATTCACATACATTTGTCTCATTTACCCTGACAGGGTGAGGTAGCTGATAAAGAAACTAGTGTGCAATTAAGCACTTAATCACTGAAGGTGATGAAGGTGCTTTTACAAGCTCAGGTTATATAGTTACATCACATACATACATTGTATGATTGATACATTACATGGTCAATTTTGGATACAAGTCCAATATATCATCAAGTGTTCCAGTACTCATATAGTAACTACAGAGTTCAGCATACCTTAGCCCAGGAGGGCGAAAGTCAGTCAGTATGGGACATTCTACAATATAATGTTCAAGAGAGTGCATGTTTTCTCTTTCACAAAGTTGACACATTGTGTACTCGACATTTGGGTTTTGAGAAAGCTGCCAGATACGTCTATATCCCAGGCGTATTCTGGCCACTATAACATCACATTGCCGGGTTCTTGTTCTATTAGTCCCATATGTGAATGTCTCCTCACGATATCTATCATAATATTTAATGCTACAACTTTCAGGTCTTTGAGAATTTGTTAGGTCGGTGAGATTTTCATTAGATATTTGTTTAAGTATTCTCTTTGTCACTGCTAATGAAACACCCATATCAATTTCTACCACTGGTTTTCTGCAAGCTGACTTAGCAAGCATATCAACAGTGTCATGCCTTGAGATGCCAACATGTGATGGTATCCATAGGAATTTAATCTCAAATCTGTTTTCTTTGGCAGCTAAAACATTCATTCGAATATCACTGACTATTTTCTGGGTGTCACTACTATGTGCGTTCAATGCCAGGAGTGCACTCTGCGAGTTACAGTATATAAGTCCACTGCCTTTGTCTTTTAAAAATTCAGTGGCAAGGTATATGCCTGCAAGTTCGGTTTGAGTTGTACTTGCCCAGTCATTGACGCGCTTCATTGCTGTATGTACGAGAGAAGATTGTTCAAATATGTTACATGCACATCCGGTACATCGTCCACCTTCTTCTACAGAGCCGTCGGTATAGCACTGATAAACATCGTTACCCATACTCTGAGTACTTTCAGTGATGCTTTTCAGTGTTAACTGTTTTAACAATGTAGTGTGCACACTATCTTTCTTGGGCGCATTTACAAAATCAACTGATAGATCCCAGTTATCCCATGGAGTAATTGGCTGATTAATCATTAGTCGAGTTGGGTACATATTTAATATTTTGATGGAGTTGGCTACCTTGTAGAACCAATATTCATAATCAGATTTCGTTCTTCTTCTATAGACCTCAGGTGAGTGTAGCATATTAGAAAGTTTAGCTTGAAACTTCATGTGTTGTCTAGATCTACTCAATGCCTTGAGAGGTATGTAAGCAGCTTTCTCAGTGTATATACAATTAGAATTAATTTACGTACACTCACTAGAAAGTGAAGGGACGACGACGTTTCGGTCCGTCCTGGACCATTCTCAAATCGATTGTCGACTTGAGAATGGTCCAGGACAGACCGAAACGTCGGCGTCCCGTCACTTTCTAGTGTGTGATTTGGTCAACATATTTCAGCCACGTTGTGACTCCTCGTCTGCACAAGAATTAATTTAGTCTCGGACAATGTTCAGGACAAAAGTATTCTTGTTGGTTGGTCAGTAAGGTATTGTAATGGTCTTAATGACCCTACTACAAGGGTTCTTAAACTTAACCCAAACAACAACACCTGATGAATGTCTTTGCCTGCGTCATGGCTAAGTAAATCCAACTCGTCCCATCCCAACCGAATCAAAGAGATGAAGTGTGTGAAGTGTGAAGAGATACGGCGTGCACGTGTTTTATACGGCGTGCACGTGTTATATAGGGCGTGCACGTGGTGTGTGACGTCACAGTCCCGTCACAACACAGGTACCGGAGCCTGCCGGTTCATACAACAATTTTGTTACATTCATTTTAGGCTCGACTAAACATCGCACATGTTACAGCTTCTGGAAATGGGTTACAGATACATTTGTGGTTGACATAAATGAGTGTTGGTGGTTCTTGCACAAATGTACCACTGAACCCTCCGACTGCTCAATCGATTTTATTACGCCACACTTTGGGGGCCGCATAAAATAAATTGCTCTGAAAAAAAATAATTTGTTCTTCTAACATTGTTAATTAGCATACAGCAAGGAAAAATTGCCATTTTTTTTTCTTTAGTTAAAATGAGGTGCCGCCCAGCACGGTAATAACTTTGTTGATTTAGTTTCATTATTTCTCTATTTATATAGTTTTTGGTTGTAACAAGTTATACTCATGTGTCAAAAATGGGGTTCATTAGACATAACTTAAAATATATGTATGTACAGATATATGCAGGCGATGAGTCACAATAACGGGGCTGAAGTATGTTGACCAGACCACACACTAGAAATTGAAGGGACGACGACGTTTCGGTCCGTCCTGGACCATTCTCAAGTCGATTGACTGGGATGCTCCCGGATGCAGGTTCGAATCCCCGTCACGGCCCTTCTTGATTTGTTCATTTCATGCATCACGTTAGTGTGATCTCTGTGTGAAACTGTTGGATACAGATACAGATATATGTGTATAAATACGCACTCACCATGTATTTATTCATACTAATTATATATTCCCAATTGCTTCTGAGACACTCGGCGCCTGGAGTAAGAGTGCCACCAGTTTTTTTTGAAGGAACTGGGTTCTAGGCTCATTGAAACAACAAGAGACCCTAGAGCTGCCAGTTTCCTTTTCCAGCGCCTCAGTGTGGCGATACAGAGGGGAAATGTACACTGCTTTCAGGATTCCTGCCCGCCAACTGAGGAGCTGGAGGAATTCGACAACTTATGATAATCAATCTTTGTACCCCTACATGTAACTTTTTTTTGGTAACAAAGTTTAAAATATATATATATATATATATATATATATATATATATATATATATATATATATATATATATATATATATATATGTCGAGCTAGGCAACTGTTGGTATGTGGATTGTATCCTGTGGAAGGTCAGTAGTTGATCTAGGGAACCTTACACCTGATGCGCCTGTTCACCTAGGAAGGTGGGCGAATAAACACGGAGAGTCAGGCTTCCTGTCTCCGAAAACGGAAATTGAAATTAAGAAACATTACTAATGTTATCCCTAATGCATAACACGTTTTCTCTATTACACGATGCGTTTTCTTCAACACACACACAGGCACGCGCGCACAAACACACGCACACGCACGCGCACACGCACACACACACACAAACCATTTCTCTAATATTTACAGTCTCTATTTCTTTAATATTTACATAACGCGATGTCTCACATGTTTACACATCACGTTTTCTCTAAACTCGTACACCACTTTTTTGATAAACAGACATAAGGTAAGTAAACAGAAGGTCCCCACTTAGCGCTCAATAACAAACAACCACTAACCAGTTAAAATTGTTCGTTTACTATAATTTGTTAAGAGAAATAGGCAATAAACTCCGCACCATATGACCAAACCATTACAACAACACTTGACAAAAACAATATTTAAAATACACATGAAAATGTTTACGGCTGTTAACGTGGATTATTAAGTAAACCACACTAAATGTTACTAAAAATTATGATAACGCCTTATAAACTGTTAGATGAACAAATCCACAAGGGCCGTGACGAGGATTCGAACCTGCGTCCGGGAGCATTCCAGACACTGCCTTAATCGACCGAGCTACGACAGGGTAAAAGAGTTGAAACAAACCTCTCCGAGGTTTGTGCCTTGGAGAGGCTACGGGATCCAGTAAGTTCAGTAAGACTTCGGTTTCAACTCTTTTTTTACCCTGTCGTAGCTCAGTCGATTAAAGCAGTGTCTGGGATGCTCCCGGACGCAGGTTCGAATCCTCGTCACGGCCCTTGTGGATTTGTTCATTTGATGCATCACGTTAGTGTGATCTCTGTGTGAAACTGTTAGATAAAACAGAATCCTTAAACCCTCCACGGGTGAAGTGCCGTGATGACCAGACCACACACTAGAAGTTGAAGGAACGACGACGTTTCGGTCCGTCCTGGACCATTCTCAAGTCGATTTGATGTACCAGGACGAATCGAATCAAGTCGAATCGACTTGAGAATGGTCCAGGACGGACCGAAACGTCGTCGTCCCTTCAACTTCTAGTGTGTGGTCTGGTCAACATACTTCAGCCACGTTATTGTGACTCATCGCCTGCAAGTGCCGTGATATTGGCTACTGGGGGATGTGGAGTGTGATGCCGAGGAATTGTAAACTGCTACTACATGTAAACTCCCCACAGGTAACTTACCAGGCCGACCACACTATGGGCTTCGTGGCGGATGTGGAGTTTGATGGGGAGGCGCTCCACCCAGTGTCCCCGAGCAGCGACCCCCGGCCCTTTACCATCAAGCCCAGCACCCGACCACTGCAAGGCTCTCTCCACCTCCTCCCACTACCTGAACACCCTCCGGCACACTACTAGGACCCTCCCCAACTGTTCCGGCTCCCCCCATTGACTAGCAGGACCCTCCCCTCCATCTGTTGTTGTTGTTTAAGATTCAGCTACCAGGAACAAAAAGTTCCAAGCAGCACGGGCTATGGTGAGCCCGTATTGAACTTACCTGGCACGGGAGTGGGGCTGTAATTCGCCCAGGAATAGTATGGTAACGCTCCCTCCATCTGTTTAAGGTCCCCCTCATACTTCTATGATCCCCCTCCCCCCCTCTCCACACCGGTCTCTGTATGCGACACTCCGAAAATGATACAACTGCTTTGCCTAAGCAGAAACGTACAAACCCAAGCAACCCACCTAACCTAATGGAGTCATTTCATTGAAAACGTCAAAGTTATGGTGCTTTAATGTGTACTAATACTTCGCATTTTCAACGGAATCGTCAATGTCGTTATAAATGCCATGTATTAAGTGATAGGCCGGGTTGGTTAGCTCAGACATTATTATTCCTAGTCCGTGTAGCAGTGGTTGTGGTCTTAGTAGTGACTAGTAGTAGTAGTAGTAATAGTTGTAGTAGTGTAAATAGTAATAGTAGTAGTAGTAGTAGTAATATAAATAATAATAGCAGCAGGAATACTATACACTTAATAGCTTTAGACATGTCCTTGGAGAACATAGACATGGCTTTATTATGTTACTATGATGTAAATAGTGATTATTAGGAGGGTGAAGATATAAGGAGGCCTCAGCCTCGTAGTCCAGTTATAATCGTGGTTACAAGGAGGTAAAAGTATCCGTGGCCTCCACACTTAGAATCCGAGCGGTGTACTACACATGTAAGTGTGGCTCCAGACCAAACATCATGTCAAACACTCGTGTTTACTACACACAACCTCCCAAACATGAGGTCCAGTTTGTAACACAGTGGTCACGCATTTAACGATTCAAGGTTAGATTCCCCGGGCGGGATTGAGACGATTGGGCAAGTTTCCTTTCACCTGATGTTTCTGAAGAGGTGCTCGCCCACATGTTGGTTATAAGGTGCTTAATGAATTATATAAATAATACGATCTCCTTAAGAATTCACCGATAAACTTTATAAATCACCAACATCTTTTATTCTTCACAAACATATACAAAAATGGAATAAAAAAAAATGGAATATGTAAGTATATTAGAACCCGGATGAACGAAACATTCTGCATATTGGTGGCTTTATATAACGTACATTTCTTAATTACATACTTTTCACTATCATGTTTAAAATGTATATACTTTTATACTAAAATTATTATTATTTTTATCCTCCAGCTGTTAAATCCAGAATAGCATAGTATGTGATAATGGTTTGCACTTCGACTACGTTTTCTGGGTGATGTGGTGAGGACGAACCGTAGACTGTGGTAGAATGACAAGAGACGCGTGAAATTAGCTTTATAGTCTAGCTAGAGACCAGAAAATAAGCTGGGATACGAGGGAGAGAGGTGCGAGGTGGCCTAGAATATTATGTGGGTCCCTGGGAATTTATATTAAAACGTATAAATGCAAAATATTATTTTCTTTACTTTTAACGTATATGATATTATATATCATATATATTATATATATATATATATATATATATATATATATATATATATATATATATATATATATATATATATATATATATATATATATATATATATATAAATTCATTGTCATTCATATTCACATAAATGTGAATGTGTGAGGTTAGAACACCTAGTGTAACATGTGAGAAGTATTCCTAATGAAATTATAACTTAGGTGCAAATGGATTCAATATGGAGGACACTAAGAACTTGTACCATACATGTCCAACAATGTTCATCTTGTTGTTACATCTCACATCAACAACGTTGTTACATCTACATCTCATCTTGTTGAACAACATCTCTGTTGTTACTATCTGTTGTTACATCAATTTTAACAACCTAAAATTGCAGATCGGCCCATGCGAGGCAGTACCTATTTATACTTCGCCGCACTCACATCGTATTATTCTGGTTTAAGCATAGATATGTTAACTCTGTTTTCTATAAACATTTGTGAAAACGCAGGTGGTGTTGAAACACTATACCAGTATTGAAACCAGCGCGTCCTCACAAAGGCTAAAATCCATTCCGTGCACCTGCCAATCCCCCCCCCCCCTACCCTGTCTATAAATGAAAATCGGTTTACACACGACTCAACTGATGACGTCCGATCACTTCCAGAACAAATGCGGGGTTACAGCCCCGCTCCTGTGCCAGGTAAATCCACTACGGGCTCGCCATAGCCCGTGCTACTTGCAACTTTTTGTTCCAAGTAGTTGAATCTAAAACAACAGCAACTGGAACAAGTGCTTCGCTGACTTTTGTTCGAACCACAACGCCATAAAGGCTTCACCCATGCACTACAAATACAAATAATCGCCAACAGTACCTAAACACCTAGCCTAACCAATGCCTAAATATGCACAATATTCTAACATATATGAGAAAATTCCTGTTCTGAATGAACAGAATGTTAAAATTTATGAATGCTTCTCTGAGGTCGATGGAATGAACTTGGTCTGACGACGGGTCGGTTGAAACACTTAACAGTGTTGAAACAAGTGTACTTCAAATTACTACTCCATACCTATGAACAAATGTCCGAAAACAACCTAACTACAGAAATTAATTTGAAAAGAATTACTTTTGTGGGAGAAGTAACTGTTCTCACCTCTCTGACCCCCCCCCCCCCCTATTCTCGTCCAGCTACTTATTTCCCCCCCCTTATCCGGCTCCTTATCTCCTCTTGTTTCTTATATTAAGAACAGAGGAGCAAGAGAGCACGGCATGTCTGGTGGGCCATGTTAGGGGGGACTCTTGTAAACCCATCACTCCCTCCCTCTCACCCACACAATGGATACATTAATATATCTATCCATTCTACAAAACTCATTATAAACTGCTAGTCTCAATAACATTGGCATTGCACTCACCCACGACCATATTTCTATTGCACTCACCCACGACCATATTATCGTTCTTGAAACTAAATTCTTAATAGTAACAAAAACCCCGTTTATATTTCCATTGCCCATTTATAAACCTATATAATGTACAAGAGTAACATCATACATGAAACGACTCGCCAAGGGATTTTAAAACCTAGTTAATCTTACAACACAATCTAACTGTTCTTAATTTAATCCACCCGAGCCTAAAACTGGCTAAACTAGGCTAATACATCCTATACTAACGAGACATGCGGTTTTAACAAACTGAAACTAATTTTGTCGAATCGCCGAGTGGACGATTTGACCATCTCCCTCGTCCAGCGTCCCTCTACACCCGCGGCGTCCCTCTGCACCCGTGGCGTCCCTCTACACCCCACGGCCTCCCTCTACACCCCACGGCCTCCCTCTACACCCCACGGCGTCCCTCTACACCCGCGGCGTCAACTCTACACCCGCGGCGTCCCTCTACACCCGCGGCGTCCCTCTACACCCGCGGCGTCCCTCTACACCCGCGGCGTCCCTCTACACCCGCGGCCGTCCCTCTACACCCCACGGCCTCCCTCTACACCCCACGGCCTCCCTCTACACCCGCGGCGTCCCTCTACACCCGCGGCGTCAACTCTACACCCGCGGCGTCCCTCTACACCCGCGGCGTCAACTCTACACCCGCGGCGTCAACTCTACACCCGCGGCGTCAACTCTACACCCGCGGCGTCCCTCTACACCCGCGGCGTCAACTCTACACCCGCGGCGTCCCTCTACACCCGCGGCGTCCCTCTACACCCGCGGCGTCCCTCTACACCCGCGGCGTCCCTCTACACCCGCGACGTCCCTCTACACCCGCGACGTCCCTCTACACCCACGGCGTCCCTCTACACCCGCGGCGTCCTTCCACACCCGCGGCGTCCCTCTACACCCGTGGCGTCCCTCCACACCCGTGGCGTCCCTCTACACCCACGGCGTCCCTCTACACCCACGGCGTCCCTCTACACCCACGGCACACATCCCCACAAACATTTATAATAAGTTGCGGATATTAAATCCACTTTAGCTATAACTCTTTATATTAAGGAACACTTCGTTATCTAAATATATTACCTAGTCGTTAGAAATAATAATTATACAAAACTGAGAAACGTGAGAGTTTTTCATATAATTTGGTTAAATTGGTCGTTATTAAATTGTCTAACGTGTATTCATAAGTCAAACAATCGTATACACCTGTCAATAATCACTCGTATGTCAACGAGTGATTATTGACATTCATCGCATTTTGACGTATAAATTCCCCCCCCCTGCCCAAGACCGAACACTGAAGTACTAAAAGTGGCAGCGGCTCGCGAAATAGACGTGATGTTCCGTTTTCTGTTTGTGGGTCCTCCGGTGAGGTTAGGTTCGGGCAACTTAGTACAACAGTTTGGTGACGTTGGGGATACTCGGGAGGAATTTTTGAGTATATAGCCGTTAATAAAAACTCTTTTATAGCTGTTAAACACCCGTACAGTGCTGGTCACACACACACACACTCACACAGTGCTGGCAACACACACACACACACACACACACACACACACACACACACACACACACACACACACACACACTTACAGTGCTGTCAACACACACACACACACACACACACACACACACACACACACACACACACACACACACACACACTTACAGTGCTGGCAACACACACTTACAGTGCTATCAACAAACACACTTACAGTGCTATCAACACACACACTTACAGTGCTATCAACACACACACTTACAGTGCTATCAACAAAGACGAGTATATACATCATGTATATCAATAAACATGTATTGATAAATAAATTATCAATACATGTATCAATACATGTATCAATCAATAAACATGTATTGATAAATAAATTATCAATACATGTATCAATACATGTATCAATACATGTATCAATCAATAAACATGTATTGATAAATAAATCACTGTGATTCCCATGACTGTATCCGAGAAAATACTGCTCAAACAATTACAGAAAATATTCCAAGTCCATTAATTCCAGAATTCCCTCTGTAACTTACCGAGGCCATTTAATGGAATTGAATTTGCCTCACCTGACTCCCCCTAGACACACACACACTACCCCTGAACCATGACGAGATAACTGTATATCCACCCGTTGTTCTATTAGACTAGGAAGGCACCAGCTGGTACCCCACCCCGGCCTCCTAATGTTTCCCAACGTCAAGAAAACGGTCAATTTAAAAGTGTCGTCTCCTAACCTACCTGAGGACCCAAAACAGAAAACGGGACAGCACGTCACTTTCGCCAGCCGCTTCCATTTTAAAGTGCGACAGTTTTTGGTCTTATGTAACGCAGACGAGCGAAATGCGACGTTCTTTGTAGGACAGGTTGGATATCACTAAGTTTTATGAGATATCAAGTCTTACACGATACCTGCTCAGGTTTAACATCACATCCTTTCACCTACTAAGTCAATTTTGCAACGGAATCGATCATTCCGTTGAAAAATTAGAGCAACGCAATATGCAATTTTGCATATTTACACCTAACATAACCCACCTATGGAATCCGATGCAATTTTGTTGCATCTGGCTCCATAGGTTAGGTGGGTTAGGTTAAGTGTAGGTGAAGTAAGTGAATAGGTGAAATGTGCGCTACTCTGCGTCATCAATACCCTTTCAACAAATGGAACTTCTGCTCCAGTCCCACGAGCTTACAAGCGTCAAATTTGAAGTGGTTTTTACCTAACCAGTCGTACCAGTCGACTGGTACGACTGTACGACGTACGAGTCGTCGTACGACTCGACGTACCAGTCGACTGGTACGAACCAATCGTACGAACCTGGGGCGAGATTCACGAAAGCACTTACGCAAGCACTAAGGAACGTGTACATCTTTCCTCGGTCTTTGACGGCTTTAGTTACATTTATTAAACAGTTTACAAGCATGAAAACTTCCCAATCAACTGTTGTTATTGTTATAAACAGCCTCCTGGTGCTTCGGAGCTCATTAACTGTTTAATAATTGTAAACAAAGCCGCCAAAGATTGAGAAAAGATGTACAGGTTCGTAAGTGCTTGCGTAACTGCCTTAGTGAATCTGGCCCCTCGACGACGCAACTAACCTATCGAGTCCAATGATCATTAAGGCCCAGGGAAGCGTCAGTATAACGGTGCAAAAAAAAAAGATGGCAATTTTAACGTTGATATTGAACAGCGTCAATAACGCGATGCTTTAACATACATTATAACGTCGCATTTATAACTGCTTCCACAAACACACAACCTGTGTACACAGACCCACAAGACCCAAGGAGCCGGTCGGCCTAGCGGACAGCACGCTGGACTTGTGATCTTGTGGTCCTGGGTTCGATCCCAGGCGCCGGCGAGAAACAATGGGCAGAGTTTCTTTCACCCTATGCCCCTGTTACCTAGCAATAATATAGGTACCTGGGAGTTAGTCAGCTGTCACGGGCTGCTTCCTGGGGGTGGTGGCCTGGTCGAGGACCGGGCCGCGGGGACACTAAAAAGCCCCGAAATCATCTCAAGATAACCTCAAGATATCCCGCTTACTCTGGCGTTAGTATCCGCCGGTATTTAGTTATACAAAAAGCAAACAAAGTACAATGTCATTAAGTTCTTGTTCAACTTTCCCCTACTGTCGCCATACACTTGCGTAAGGTGAAAGTGTAAGTGTGAATACACTTATAACTATGACGTTGATAGGGGTGATGGGGAGGGTACGGGGGAGGGGGGTATAGGATGGGGTATTTTTCATGGGGGGATGGAATTGGAGGGATGGTGGGGGTATAGGGGGAGGGACGGGGGGAATGGGGGGTATGGGGTGTAATGGGGGGTATGGGGTGTAATGGGGGGGGGGCGGGGGCAGGATGTGTGGACCAATGGGTGAAACACATTTGAGGTTTTTGTGCTCATAACACACCTGAATGTCGTCATTCTCATTCAATTATTCAATAACAATAATTCTTTCTTCCAGTCTAAACTTAATTTACCTGAAGGCCATCATCTCTAGTGGCCTCGAGGGGTGCACGAAGCCGGCGGCTTGTCAAAAGTGCGCCCCGTTCTCTCACACACTATCTCCCTGATGTGTGCAACATATGTAACATGAGCAATCATAGCGTGCAACAGTTCCACCACCCCCTACCCCCAGGCCCCTTATTCTCCTCACCATTCAATAACCCATTCAAATACCCCCATCGACAGACAACCTCAACCTCCTACACCAGCAGAATGGACCTCATGGCTGTGGGTGAGAACGGACACAAGAAAGTGAGCTTCAAAGTAATGTAATTTCATCTATATTTCAGTACAACTAAATCAATGAACGTCTCAAAGTTCACAAGAACCCAGATGTAATAGCACTCACAGAAATGAAATTGTCAGTATTCATAATGAATACAATGTTTCCTCGTGAATACTTTACTATAAAGAAAGCGAAGGCAAGCAGAGAAGAAGTATCCCAAACTGAGAAGGATTAGCTTCGAGGAGATGGTTATCCCAGGTTGTGAAGGGTTCAGAAGCTACATAAAAGGCACCAAGACAATGGAAGGACCAAAGACAGTAGTAGTAGTGATAAGTAACCCTCCGATAAATAACAGAAGATCCAGAGATATGATAAACAATATGGCGATTATTACAATAACAGAAAAAGCAACCTTTGTCGCCTGCAGAAATGGATCCCGACTCCTAATCTTGAGAGACTTCAACCATGTAAAGATAGATGGGAAGAACAAAGAACTGAATGTTCTTTGTTCACAGATACACGTAGAACTAAACTGTTGGGAGTGACAACGGTAAACATTTTAAGCCAGTATATCAAGGGACCCAAAATAATGAGAGGTAATAACTAGCCAGCTAAACTTAACTTGATATTGACTGAGCGAGTCAGACATTGCGGAAATCAAATTGGATGCTCCCGTGGAAATGAGAGATCAAAATGTATAGATGTTTGAGTATCTGGTGGAAGTAGGAATACTTAAGGAATACACCAGAAAATAAAAGGCTGGCATACCGAAGGGAAAATTATTTAGAGATGAGAAAATTACTGACGGAAATACCATGGTAATCTGAGTTCTGAAATAAAATATTGAACAAATGACAGACTACATCACACACAAGTGCCAGGAGGGATAATACAAGTTTGTATCGGTTCAAACGAAAAAGAATGAGTTGCAAAGGAGGAACTAATAGTTTAATCTGAGATGTAAAGATGGAAAAGGAAGATAGGATAAGGACATGAAGAAATTATAGGAATAAGAGAATACCTGAAAGCAAAGGAAGATACCAGAGGGCTTGGAATGAGTACCTGAATTTAAGAAGAGAAGCAGAGAAACAGTAAGAAAACAACATAGCCAATAAAGCAAAGACCCTAGCCTAAAGTACTTCAATGACACATCAAGACGAAGACAACAGTGAAAGAGCAAGTGATGAAACTGAAAAAAGAGAAGTATAGACTCACAAACAACAGTCAAGAGGGTTTGTGATGAGTTCAACAAGAGATTCCAGGTCTTCAAAAGTGAGCAAGGAGAATTTGTGGCACCTCTCTCAGTGCCATAACTACACAGGGTTCTGTACTATGATCTATCCGCTTTCTCATATACGTCAATGATATTTAGAGGCAATAGACTTGTTATTCTCAGCGATTGCTGATGAAACAAATTATGAGGATTAGAACAGAGGAAGATAATAACATGATGTCCTGGACAAATTAAATGGTCAAACAAGCGGCTATCTGAGATTAACTGAAATAAATGCAAAGCAAGGAAACTAGGCATAGGGAGCAGAAGGTCAGACACAACTCGAAAAAAGATCTGGGAGTCGATATCACACTGAATGTGTGTCCTGAGGCTCACGTCAAAGGCTATCATCAGCGGCATATTCGAGGCTGGCCAACTTGAGAAATACCTCCAGAAATTTGTGCACAGAATCATTCGGAACCTTGAATATCACATATGTCAGACCAGTCCCCCAAGTATGCGGCTCCATGGTGGGGTCCATCTTGTAAGCAAGCACATGATAAAGTTAGAAAAAGTTCAGAGGTATGTCACAATACTAGTCCCAGAACCGAGAGGTATGAGTTACGAGGAAAAACTACAGGAATTAAACCTCACGTCGCTGAAGACAGAAGACTTAGAAGAGCCATAATTACCACATAAAAAAATTCTCAGGAAAACTGACTGGGTAGATAGAAGGTAGATTATTTAGCACAGTGGTACTCGCACAAGGGGGACACAGGTGAAAACTTTGTACTAAAATGTGCCACAGAGATATTAGACAGTAGTCAGAGTAGTTAACAAATGGAGTGCATTAGGCAGTGATGATGTTGAAGGCTGACTCCATACACAGTTTCAAATGTAGATATGATAGAGCCGAATCGGCTCAGGAACCTGTACACCAGTTGATTGACAGTTGAGAGGCGGGACCATAGAGCCGAAGCTCAACCCCCACAAGCACAACTAGTTGAGTACAGTAATAAGGAAAGAAAGGAAACAAAGACGCAGAGGGTGAGTGGCCCGCCTAGTAAAGTGAAAGTGAAAGGTCGTAGTCCAAAGGGCCCGGGTTCGGTTCCCCGCCGAGGTAGAACAAACGGGCAGTTTCTTTCACCCGATGTCCCTGGGAGTTGGAGAGTCGCTACGGGCTGCATCCTGGGGATGAGTCAGTCAGAAATATATGCAGCAGATATGATAGCAGGAAAATAGGTCAGGAGTCGGTATATTAGACAAGGCAAAATTGTAATTAAATTCTGTCAATAAAGATGTTAATGATAATAATAACTGATGGTTAGAAAGGGTCAAAAGACCTAACAGCTCGACCCTGCAGGCACATATAGTAAGCGAACACACACACACACACACACACACACACACACACACACACACACACACACACACACACACATTCATTAGTTGACTGACAGTTGAGCGGCGGGACCAAAGAGCCAGAGCTCAACCCCCGCAAGCACAACTAGGTACGTGTACACACACAAATATCGGGGCCTCGCCGCTGAGTGGTCAGCGCTTTGGGGGTCGTAGTGCTAATGGCTTAGGTTCGATTCCCGGCGGAGGCGGAAACAAACGGGCAGAGTTTCTCTCACCCTGATTCTCCTGTTCACCTAGCAGTAAATAGGTACTTGGGAGTTAGACAGCTGCAACGGGCTGATTCCTGAGGATGTGTGTGTGTGAGAGAGTGTGAGTGTGAGAGAGAGAGAGAGAGTGTGAGTGTGAGAGAGTGTGAGTGTGAGAGAGTGTGAGTGTGAGAGAGAGAGAGAGAGAGAGAGAGAGAGAGAGAGAGAGAGAGAGAGAGAGAGAGAGAGAGAGAGAGAGAGAGAGAGAGAGAGAGAGAGAGAGAGAGAGAGAGAGTGAGTGTGAGAGTGTGTGTGAGAGTGTGTGTGTGAGAGTGTGTGTGTGTGAGAGTGTGTGTGTGTGTGTGTGTGAGAGTGTGTGTGTGAGTGTGTGTGTGTGTGAGAGTGTGTGTGTGAGTGTGTGTGTGTGTGAGAGTGTGTGTGTGAGAGTGTGTGTGTGTGAGAGTGTGTGTGTGTGAGAGTGTGTGTGTGTGAGAGTGTGTGTGTGTGTGAGAGTGTGTGTGTGAGAGTGTGTGTGAGAGTGTGTGTGTGTGTGAGAGTGTGTGTGTGAGTGTGTGAGAGTGTGTGTGAGAGTGTGTGTGAGAGTGTGTGTGAGAAATATATGTAGTAGGTATAAAAGAAAAATAGATTGGTTAGAAAGGCGGGGTCCAAGAGCTAATAGTTCGATTCTGCAGACACATAGTAAATACATTACACACACACACACACACACACACACACACACACACACACACACACACACACACACGCGCACACACACACACACACACACACACACACACACACACACACACACACACACACACACACACACACACACACACACACACGGAAGTCAACCCAGCAAGGCAGGTAGCCACCATCTTGAGGTTGGAACTTGTTCACAGGCTCGACATTTCATGGTAATTAGACCCAAATTACCCCACCACACATTTTACGTAAAATAGCTTCTTTTTATTCGCTAATTTTAACATTCTGGGGGACTAAAATGGCCAAGAAAATTTAACTGCTTTGTTATATTATGTAAATAATGATGATAATATTATTTTCATAGTAAAACTACACCTGCTTGTGTTTATATCTTTTGTACCAAAGTTAACAATCGGGCAGTTAAGGTGTGGCTACAGCAGTGTTCATTTATGCCTGGTTAGAGATGACGGGTGAGAGAGGGAAGGGTTTTTTTTTTTTTTGGGGGGGGGGAGAGGTTTTTTTTGGGGGGAGAGGTTTTTTGGGGGGAGAGGTTTTTTTTTTTTTGGGGGGGGAGGTTTTTTTTTGGGGGGGGGAGGTTTTTTTTTGGGGGGAGAGGTTTTTTTGGGGGGGAAGGTTTTTTTTGGGGGGAGAGGTTTTTTTTGGGGGGGAAGGTTTTTTTGGGGGGAGAGGTTTTTTTGGGGGGAGAGGTTTTTTTTGGGGGGAGAGGTTTTTTTGGGGGGAGAGGTTTTGGGGGGGAGAGGTTTTTTTTTGGGGGGAGAGGTTTTTTTGGGGGGAGAGGTTTTTTTGGGGGGAGAGGTTTTTTTTGAGGGAGAGGTTTTGGGTGGGGAGAGGTTTTTTTTGGGGGAGAGGTTTTTTTGGGGGGAGAGCCCACTCATTGACCTCTCCTATGTCTTCCCCCCCCCCCCTTTCACACACACTTTAACCCCCCCCCCCCCCCCCACCGCCACTCTGACACTCACCCAAGACAGTTTTGTGGTAAAATTAGATGTAGCTGAAGTAGCAGCTGCAGCAACAGCAGCTGTTGTGAGGAAAGTGAGGGAAGGTGGTGGGGAGGGAGGGAGGGGAGAGGAGAAATGGAACGGTGGGAGGGGAAATGGACATGTGAGAGGGGAAATGGACGTGTGAGAGGGGAAATGGACGTGTGAGAGGGGGAAAATGGACGTGTGAGGGGAAAAATGGACGTGTGAGAGGGGAAAAATTGACGTGTGAGAGGGGAAAATGGGAAGAGGTGGAGAGGCGGGTGTGAAGGAAAGATTCGAGGAGGGAGAGAATTAAGTTGGAGAGGATTAGGGCAAGGGAGACTATGGTTGGGGAAGGGGAGAATGGGGGAAGGCAAGGAAGGTGGTGGCGTAAGGTAATGGTAGGGGAAGGTTTTGTGGTGGGGAAAGTGAGGTCTAGGGTAAGGTTGGGGAAGGAAAAGATAGGGGAAAGACATGGGTAAGGCTTAGGTAAAGGTGTGTGGAGGGGGAGCCGTCTACAGTAAGGGGAGGGTAGGACTGGGGAGGGTACCTGAAAGTATATATATATTGTGGTGGCCACATCCAAGACTTTTACTCCAGTCAGTAGCCCAGTGTGACCACCATCACCACCACCACCTCCTCCGCCATCACCAGCAGCACTACCACCACCAGCACCACCACTATCACCACCACCACCACCAGCACCACCATCACCACCACCATCAGCACCACCACGGCAGGATGGACTGTGTCGCTCGTCTGGTGAGGCTTCCACCTTCAGTACATTACTCCTGCCTGTCCTCACCAACAATTTACGGGCTCACCATAGCCCGTGCTACATGGACACTTGGCTTTCAGTAGCTAAATCTAGATCATCATCACCACCACCAATATACATGCACCAAACACTATGCAAGTCACACATACCTCAGTTACATGTAATCCACGCCAGAGTCCTATACAGCTGATGTATATCATCTTAAATTCACTTACATTCATAAAAAAGCACGGAAACAGCGTCGTAGATATAGGCCTATCCTCACTACTTTTAAAATATAATATAATTTTTTTCCTGGATTATTATTTCCTGGACTAGCAATTATTTGCTAATTGCTTATACCTCCAAAGTATAAAAATTAGCCAATATTACAACAAACTTTGCTTTTGTGACCAGGACTCTACGTGGCATTTTGTAATTTATCTCTTTTCCAAAACATTCCAGAGATTCAGAGCTGAGCAATCTTGAAGTAACTTCTAGAACTTTCTAGTAATATAAATAAATAAGTCGTATAAATACCGAGGCCTTAAGCCCACCTGTTCAGTTTAGTTTCAGCTGTCTAAGTGGAAGTATGACAGGTTCTGTTGGGAGGTCACCAGAGGCCTCAAAATGGCAGCATTCCTGTTGGACCTCCAAGGCAGTTTGACCAAGTTTCCTTGTTGTCTTTCCCTTTGGGAGGGCAGAGGAACCAAGGCGCACTACCACAAGCGGGATTGGCCACAGGGGACCAAGTTCTCTGTTGGGTAGGAACTACGTCAAGTAGGAGCCACTGGTGGAACCCCAGAAGGTGTTGTTGAAGCTCACTAGAAATGGGAAAGTGGTTTGGAGCAGCTTTGTCACTGTGGTTCAGGGCTTCCTTTCAGCCAATCACAAGGCTGAAACTATGTGGAACTGGTTGTGAGACTAGTGAAGAACTAGGGCACAATGGGCTGCTGGATGTCCCTCAAAGTCTTCATCCTTGATACTCGTCTTGATCATTTCAATAACAAGGAAACGTTCTCGAATGAACAAGGCGAGTGTTTTCACCAGGATATGCTGAACTTTGAACGCCGGAACCCAACGACAAGAACACTATCGGAGACCGTTTTGGGACTCGCTCGTCAAAGGGATTTGCAATATTTACAATATAATCGGAAATATCGAAAAACTGGCCTTTTTGTATAAATTTAGTAAAAATACATGTTAACTTTGATTTACATGTCATATCTGAGTGAACGAAAAGTCGAAAATTCGCTCTCTTTGTATTGAAAATAGGCAAGTTAAAATATATGGCTATCCTGGCCACAAAAATGCAAAGTTTTAGGGTAAATAATAGCTATGGTCTAGACTTTTTAGACATATACATTTAAAACTAAGAGATCAGCCGGGTTGTGAAGGCTGGCAGAGTACAGAGTAAAGAAAAACTAGAATAGAGACCTGCTCACAACATATATGATACTTGGGCCACGGTAACAAAGACAGGGAGAGAGTGGTGTGGGAATTAAGAGATCGAGAGGACACACAAATTAAATATTCCATTTGAGCAAGATATACGCAAGTAACAATGAATGTTGCAATATGTATACAAGGAAGGTGTGGAGGCGAATTTGGATTTAAGGATAATATAATATAGGGATAGTTATTTTTTCTACCACACACGTGGCCATACAATGCTAAACAACACATATACATTTTCTTCTGTCCTATATTGACAAGGTTACAGCTCTATTAGACAACATACTTCAGCGAGTTATTGAGCACTTTACTACAGATGACTGAAGAGCGTTAACAATGCTTACCCACAGAGACACACACACACACACATCTTAGTAGTTTCAAAGCATTATATGACAAAGAGTGCTGGGAAGACGGGACACCACGAGCGTAGCTCTCATCCTGTAACTACACTTAGGTAATCCTGTAACTACACACTTCCTACATAGAGGGGTTAGAGATCAGTCAGGCAACATATAGTGTAATGGGTTACTGAGCAGTTTAGAGGAGTCATCACAGAGGACGCCTGAGAGCCACGAGGCGCGTCAACCCACCGTGCGGTGTTGGGGCGTCTTACTCTACCGCCCACCTGCCAGTGTCTCCACCTGTTCCCCTTATACAACTTTCACCTGAAATTCACAGGTAAATTTACTGGCTTGTTGAGCAGGATTCACCAAGCTGGAACAGCCTCAGATGATGAGGGGGGATAGGAGGGAGAGATATAACAGGAGGGGGTGAGGAATTGGAATTGTTATTTTATGGAAGGGGGAGGGAAATTAGGCAAAACGAGATCATTAATGTTGACCTATAATTTGCCTCCTGATACAAGGCCTCACCCATACCCCATTCCTCAGACAGTAGCGGCGGCCGCGACAGTGCTCCTCTTCACTTCCCCCATCACCAACGCAGAAGAATTCATGCCAGTGGTTCTTCCCCCCGTCTATACCGCCGGGCGGCCACCACCTACACCCATCAAACACCCGTCATTCCTCCCACTGATCCCCCCTCCACCTCCTCTTCCTCCTACGCCGCCCCTTCCATCACACCAAAGCCGTCCTCCACCCATCTATCTCTCTACGCTGGAGCCCTTATTTCGTCCTGACAAGACAGACTTCCTTACTCCCTACACGCCTCCCACGACCATAGGCCCTCACGGCCACACTCACACACCCACGATTGTCACTACCTTCAAGCCTCCAGTGACCCACCAGGCTCCAATAACCCCCACGCCAACAACAGCCCACAGACCTCCAACATCTCCCAAGCCTCCAACAGCCCACAAGCCCCCAACAGCCCACCGACCTCCAGCAGCCCACAAGCCCCCAACAGCCCACCGACCTCCAGCAGCCCACAAGCCCCCAACAGCCCACCGACCTCCAGCAGCCCACAAGCCCCCAACAGCCCACCGACCTCCAACAGCCCACAAGCCCCCAACAGCCCACCAACCTCCAACAGCCCACAAGCCCCCAACAGCCCACCGACCTCCAACAGCCCACAAGCCCCCAACAGCCCACCGACCTCCAACAGCCAACAAGCCCCCAACAGCCCACCGACCTCCAACAGCCCACAAGCCCCCAACAGCCCACCGACCTCCAACAGCCCACAAGCCCCCAACAGCCCACCGACCTCCAACAGCCCATAAAGCTCCAACAACCCACCGGCCACCACCATTCCAACGGCCCCCAACAGCCCACAAGCCCCCAACAGCCCAACGGCCACCATCGGGCTACGCAGCGGCCGACACCACACCTCACCACAACAACGAGGTATGGAACAACGACTGGTCCAAGAAACTATAATGACGACCGGACAGCTAACAGACCTGACCGAAACATTTGTGACTGAACTAAACAGTGGCTATAAACGGCTACGATATCTGGGGCTACACACTTTACAGTGGTTTAAGTAGTCACTACCAGACGCCTGGTAGTATGATATCTGACGCCAAACACTTAAGACAGAGTTAAGTAATCACTTTCCTTTACCCGACTCGTTAATAGTACCTAACATCAGATGTAGCCAGCTAATATGTGCCTAATTAATCGTTAGTTTTGCTGTATAAAAACTTGTAATTTATTGATTTATGATTTATTGACTGGACCAACTATTAAAAAAAGTTATAATGACAATTACTTGACATTTTTTGCAACCTTCCGTCAGACCAGGAACTGGTGAGACCTTATGGATGTGTAAACTGAAGTTTATATACCTGCTACACCTCTCAGATTACATACAACACCTGCCAAAGTTTACCTCGTACACCAGGTAAAGTTTATAAAGTTCACTACCTGCCAAAGTTTGATTATCATATACACACGTTTACGCAATACACATCCCTAAATTTGTATACTTACTACGCATACCAAAGTTTGTATACTTACTACATATGCCTAATGTTGTATACCTACTTCAACCACTAAAACTTTGTATACGCTTAACCTCCGCACCTCCAATAACCTGACTGTTGGACTATGTATTATGATGAATACAGAAATGTATTACCGTTCATTGATGATATACATAATTATTTCCACATACAAACTTGTGATACTTTAGTACTAAAGGGTTGACGAGCTCGTAACACGAGCACTGACTGTGGTGATGGTGTATTTAGCGACTTTATTGATGTCATTACTAACATACGCTACCACCATCAATGCTCATGACATCACTGCTCATGACACCACCACTGCTCATGACACCACCACTGCTCATGACACCACCACTGCTCACGACACCACCACTGCTCACGACACCACCACTGCTCACGACACCACCACTGCTCATGCCACCACCACTGCTCATGACACCACCACTGCTCATGACACCACCACTGCTCATGACACCACCACTGCTCATGACACTCGCAATGACTCCCTTTCCCTCCATCCCCCGTAACTCCCTTTTCCTTGTTCCCTCCCAGTCACTAACTGTCTTGCCATCACTACCCCCCCCCTCCCTTCTCCCCCTCCCCCCCCCCTCCCTTCTCCCCCTCCCCTCCACTCACTATAGCTCCCTATCACTCCTTTGCCACTTGGACTGGACGGTAGAGCGACAGTCTCGCGTCATGCAGGTCGGCGTTCTATCCCCGACCGTCCAAGTGGTTGGGCACCATTCCTTTTCCCCCGTCCCATCCCAAATCCTTATCCTGACCCCCTTCCCAGTGCTATATAGTCGTAATGGCTTGGCGCTTTCCCCCCTGATAATTCCCTCCCTCCCTCTCCCTCACTCGAGGGAGACGCGAGCACCAACATTAACTCGACGTACGCCTTCCCCCCCAGCAGGAGGGCAAGCGGTACTCCTTCAAGTACGACGTGAAGGGCGTCGCCAGCAGCTTCTCCCATTCGGAGTCGCACGACGGACGCACAGCTACTGGGGCCTTCAGTCTCCGTCTGCCGGGCGGCCACCACACCCTCACCTACGTCGCTGGGTGATCCCACACATCCTCACCCACGTGATGGGTGACCCCCCACATTCTCACCCACGTGCAGGGTGACCACTGACACTCACCCACGTGCTGGGTGACTCCTCACACCCTCACCCACGTGCTGGGTGACCACAGACACTCACCCACGTGCTGGGTGACTCCACACATCCTCACCCACGTGCTGGGTGACCACAGACACTCACCCACGTGCTGGGTGACCCCACTCACCCTCACCCACCTCGCTGGATGACCAGAGCACTCCGTACTGTTGACTTACCTGCTTGATGGAGTTCTGGGAGTTCTTCTACTCCCCAAGCCCGGCCTGAGGCCAGGCTTGGCTTGCCACAACGTGCAAAAAAGTAACTAACCAGAAGAGTAGGACGCCCCCAACCTAACCTAACCTACCGAAGCATAGAAAACGGGGATATATTCGTGGTCAGTTACACTTCATAATACATTGTAATTTGTACGTTGGAGCCCCCATAACGTTCAAAATGCGACGCATGAGTTGAGAGGAAGTGTGCCTGGCCCTAATCGTGTACAAGAAACAGCTCGGTATAAATGCATCGTTAAAACATATAAAGCAACGTAATTTTGACGTTTATTTAGGCATCGGCCTCGATGGGTTAGGTGGGTTGCTTGGGTTCGCAAGTTTGTTGTTAAGGCGAAACAGTTGTAATTGTTACGGAGTGGAAACTACAGAGAGCGGACTGAACTGCAAGAGTTAGATTTCCATTCCAGAAGTTTAGGCTGCTGGCATAATATTAATGTATATAAATTAAATAAACATATCAATTATATATACATATAAATTAAATGTACATCTTCATTCTATGTTTAAGGACCAAATTCTGGTTTACTAGTCACAACTAGTAAGATAACTAGTTAAGTTACTTAACTAGTCACAACTAGATCAGTTTTGTAAGATAACACTTATAAATAAATGGGTCTGAGCCATAAGTCTGAGTATGTACTATCATATCTTACTAAGTCTGAATGGGTACTATCACACCTCACCATACATACTGGACAAACAAAATTATATGTATATTTAACCCTGACCATGGAACACGAGTGTATTCACCTAGTTGTGTTTGCGGGGGTCGAGATTTGCTCTTTCGGCCCGCCTCTCAACTGTCAATCAACTGTTTACTAAATACTTTTTTTTTCTACACCACACACACCAGGAAGCAGCCCGTGACAGCTGACTAACTCCCAGGTACCTATTTACTGCTAGGTAACAGGGGCATTCAGGGTGAAAGAAACTTTGCCCATTTGTTTCTGACTGGTGTGGGAATCGAACCCGCGCCACAGAATTACGAGTACTGCGCGCTATCCACCAGGCCCCCACGCCTGCTCTGTGCGTGTGCGTGCGTGCGCGTGCGTGCGTGTGTGTGTGTGCGTGTGCGTGCGTGTGCGTGCGTGCGCGTGCGTGCGTGTGTGTGTACTCACCTAGTTGTACTCACCTAGTTGTGTTTGCGGGGGTTGAGCTCTGGCTCTTTGGTCCCGCCTCTCAACCGTCAATCAACAGGTGTACAGATTCCTGAGCCTATCGGGCTCTGTCATATCTACACTTGAAACTGTGTATGGAGTGAGCCTCCACCACATCACCCCATGTGTGTGTGTGTGTGTGTGTGTTTACTAGTTGTGTTTTTACGGGGGTTGAGCTTTGCTCTTTCGGCCCGCCTCTCAACTGTCAATCAACTGTTTACTAACTACTTTTTCTTTTTTTTCTTTTTTTTTTCCACACCACACACACACCCCAGGAAGCAGCCCGTGACAGCTGACTAACTCCCAGGTACCTATTTACTGCTAGGTAACAGGGGCACTTAGGGTGAAAGAAACTTTGCCCATTTGTTTCTGCCTCGTGCGGGAATTGAACCCGCGCCACAGAATTACGAGTCCTGCGCGCTATCCACCAGGCTACGAGGCCCCCACGCTACGGGGGGGGGGGCTACGAGGTGTGTGTGTGTGTGTGTGTGTGTGTGTGTGTGTGTGTGTGTGTGTGTGTGTGTGTGTGTGTGTGTGTGTGTGTGTGTGTGTGTGTGTGTGTGCGCGCGCGCGCGCGCTGGTTAAGCCTTGTATACATAAATTGTCAAATCTCTCTGCAGAAAAAGAGTTAATAAATCTCTGCCTCATCTTAAGATATGAATACTGAACAAAAAATATGGTTAGATCCTCGGTTATAATTTGACTCTCAAGCAAGAGCAGCCGTTAAGATATAAATGCCATTTTAACATGCATCAGAATGCGAGCAGCGGCATCAAACAGCGTGGTTGACCAGACTACCAACCAAGTAGTCTGGGGGAGAGAGAGACAGACAGGGGACCAGGCACCCGCGACACTGACTCTCAGAACTACCTCAAGGTAACCTCAAATTATGCGTATGTAAAGAGGCAAGACATAAGATGGAAAACAGTCACAGAAATAGGCAGACTTCAGACATGCTGGTAAAGGCTGCAACTTTGCATGGCAAAGGTAAAGGAGGCAACTTTGCATGGCAAAGGTAAAGGAGGCAACTTTGCATGGCAAAGGTAAAGGAGGCAACTTTGCATGGCAAAGGTAAAGGAGGCAACTTTGCATGGCAAAGGTAAAGCTACAGCTTTGTAACAACAACACATAAGGCACAGATCGAACCCCACACTGCATTCATTCCCATTGAACGTGAGAGGAATGACTGCATTCATTCCCAGTGAACGTGAGAGGAATGACTGCATTCATTCCCATTGAACGTGAGAGGAATGACTGCATTCATTCCCAGTGAACGTGAGAGGAATGACTGCATTCATTCCCAGTGAACGTGAGAGGAATGACTGCATTCATTCCCAGTGAACGTGAGAGGAATGACTGCATTCATTCCCAGTGAACGTGAGAGGAATGACTGCATTCATTCCCAGTGAACGTGAGAGGAATGACTGCATTCATTCCCAGTGAACGTGAGAGGAATGACTGCATTCATTCCCAGTGAACGTGAGAGGAATGACTGCATTCATTCCCAGTGAACGTGAGAGGAATGACTGCATTCATTCCCAGTGAACGTGAGAGGAATGACTGCATTCATTCCCAGTGAACGTGAGAGGAATGACTGCATTCATTCCCAGTGAACGTGAGAGGAATGACTGCATTCATTCCCAGTGAACGTGAGAGGAATGACTGTATTCATTCCCAGTGAACGTGAGAGGAATGAAGACCACGAGCAGGAGAGAAGTACAGAGACAATGTGGCGGGATATGTGATGAGAAAGATAATGGGAAAGGCGACGGGAGGGAAGCTAAATCAAGACACGAGGAAAAGATCCATGCCAGTAGGTTATCTTGAGATAATTTCGGGGCTTTAGTGTCCCCGCGGCCCGGTCCTCGACCAGGCCTCCACCCCCAGGAAGCAGCCTGTGACAGCTGACTGACACCCAGGTATCTATTTTACTGCTAGGTAACAGGGGCATAGGGTGAAAGAAACTCTGCCCATTGTTTCTCGCCAGCGCCTGGGATCGAACCCAGGACCACAGGATCACAAGTCCAGTGTGCTGTCCGCTCGGCCAACCTAGCTCCCCGGCTAGGTTACCACAAACACCACACACTACCTAGTAATTCCGGAGAGAAACCATGACAACGGGTCAATATGCTTGATCATTAACAACACTGCTAAGTCCCCTCATACTGGCGTCCTTATACCGACTCATCACCGACAACTGTTTTCTCATTGATGTATATCTATTTTATCTCGCTCCATCTCTCATCCTCACTTCCTTTCCATTTCTTAACCTCTTTACGTCTCCTCATCTCTGTCTCCCCCTCCCCCACCAATCTCTCAATTTCGTATCCCTTCTTTCCCCCAATCTCTCCTTCACGCCATCTGTCTCTCCCTAAATCTCTTAACCCCCACTGTCTCTTTCCTACATCCCTCTCTCCCCTTACCCCCCTCAATCTCCCTCCCATGTGAATAATAAGCAGAGGTAGCCATAGCAACGGTGCGCACTCGCTGGAGTCTGGCATCAACCCCCCCTCACTCTTGACACCATGAACTCTGGTGGCAAGTAACCCTCTCCTGAACAGTCAAGTAACCCTCTCCTGAACAGTCAAGTAACCCTCTCCTGAACAGTCAAGTAACCCTCTCCTGAACAGTCAAGTAACCCTCTCCTGAACAGTCAAGTAACCCTCTCCTGAACAGTCAAGTAACCCTCTCCTGAACAGTCAAGTAACCCTCTCCTGAACAGTCAAGTAACCCTCTCCTGAACAGTCAAGTAACCGTCTCCTGAACAGTCAAGTAACCGTCTCCTGAACAGTCAAGTAACCCTCTCCTGAACATTCAAGTAACCGTCTCCTGAACAGTCAAGTAACCCTCTCCTGAACAGTCAAGTAACCCTCTCCTGAACAGTCAAGTAACCCTCTCCTGAACAGTCAAGTAACCCTCTCCTGAACAGTCAAGTAACCGTCTCCTGAACAGTCAAGTAACCGTCTCCTGAACAGTCAAGTAACCCTCTCCTGAACAGTCAAGTAACCATCTCCTGAACAGTCAAGTAACCGTCTCCTGAACAGTCAAGTAACCCTCTCCTGAACAGTCAAGTAACCATCTCCTGAACAGTCGAGGAACATCTACGAACACACACAAGAGCCTACTTAAATATACATATCCTACGTAACTCAAGATATCATTGATACTTTTTTCACAGCATCGTATGTGATATAAAAATCAAATTACACAAAGATTTCAAGAAACATAAGTACTATAGGCGAAGATTAATACAATTGTTTACGAAATCTACAAAAGTGTGTTTCTGAACGTTCTAAAATTATTCATTCTAGGATGTAAGGTACTGTCCAGCTCCTATCCTAGGATGACATGGTATTGTCCCAGCCTTATCATAGGATTGTACAGTATTGTCCAAGCCGTATCCTAGGATGTCGTAGTATTGGCTGAACCCAATCTTCGAGGAGATGAACATTTACCAAATCATATGTCGGAAATTTCCAACAACATTACTAACTTAAAAATATAATATGCCGAAAATTATATTGCTGCTGATTTTGTATTAATTAAAACATGTAGTTACTCATTCCGAGAAACTGCATGCGTGGCAATTTCATAGAAAATGAGAATTACACAGCCGCGTTACCAAAATTAAATTCACGAGCTAATAATACTATAAATTAATCTTAAAAACAACAGTCTTTGAACTGCAAACATCATAAAATCGTTTCCCAAGATCGAACTTAATTATCAGGATTAAAATAAACTAAATTTAAATCATCTTTCCACTTCTTGATTTAAACGCATCTGGGGACGACGCCGATGTGTGCGAGCAACCCGTCCTCTTAAAAAGAACGTCGCTTTTGCCCGTTTGCCCGTATGGCCGCATATAGACGTAATTTGAAAATGAAAAAAAAATAAATAAATTTTGGATTTTTTGTTGTTTTCAACAACAGTAAGTTAAGGGTCCTCTGATAGGTTAGGTGGGCAGGAAATTCTCAAAGTTTCAAAATGGTATGAAAGACGTTAATGGAAAGTTTCCTTTTCTAAGCTTGCCGAGTAAGCCGGACGACTCAAACAGAAAACGGAACAATACGTCACTTTTGTGAGTCGATTTCATTTCAAATTACGTCCAAATTTGGCCATAGCGCCGCGCATACGAGCCAAAAGTGACGTTATTTTTAAGAGGACGGGTTGAGCACGAGAGAGAGAGGATGATGGAAGGGAGGAATAACTATTTTAAACCTAGGACGGTCAAACGCATAGTAATAATATATTTAGGAACAGTACATACATAGTTGCAGCGTTACAGTACAAACATCCTGTTAGATTTAAAGATAGAGGTAGTACATACAATACCTAAAGCCACTAGTACACGCATAGCGTTTCGGGCAAGCATATAGGGTTGTCATCTAGAGTATTCGTGAACTACAAGTTATTCCCAGGAGTTGTGCAGCACAAAACGACCCCATTGTTTCCTGGGAACAGTATTTGATTGGATTAGACCTCTATCATTTATTAATATGCTGTAGCGGTTATATGCCGTATAATGAATAACGGAGTGAGTATATTTGATATCATCCTTTATTTCAGAATTTAATATATTCATATATAAATTGAATATTTTATGTGTAGTAGATTTTACGGTGTAACAACTCGTTGGCCAGTAAATTGAGAAGAGGAGTTACTAATGTGACAACACGTCCTCGCATACACAGATCCAAGCTTATTCTAGCAGCCCGTACTCTAAACAAACAGCCCGTCCTCCAAACAAACAGCCCGTCCTCCAAACAAACAGCCCGTCCTCCAAACAAACAGCCCGTCCTCCAAACAAACAGCCCGTCCTCCAAACAAACAGCCCGTCCTCTAAACAAACAGCCCGTCCTCTAAACAAACAGCCCGTCCTCCAAACAAACAGCCCGTCCTCTAAACAAACAGCCCGTCCTCCAAACAAACAGCCCGTCCTCCAAACAAACAGCCCGTCCTCCAAACAAACAGCCCGTCCTCCAAACAAACAGCCCGTCCTCTAAACAAACAGCCCGTCCTCCAAACAAACGGCCCGTCCTCCAAACAAACAGCCCGTCCTCTAAACAAACAGTCCGTCCTCCAAACAAACAGCCCGTCCTCCAAACAAACAGCCCGTCCTCTAAACAAACAGTCCGTCCTCCAAACAAACAGCCCGTCCTCCAAACAAACAGCCCGTCCTCCAAACAAACAGCCCGTCCTCCAAACAAACGGCCCGTCCTCCAAACAAACAGCCCGTCCTCCAAACAAACAGCCCGTCCTCCAAACAAACAGCCCGTCCTCCAAACAAACAGCCCGTCCTCCAAACAAACGGCCCGTCCTCCAAACAAACAGCCCGTCCTCCAAACAAACAGCCCGTCCTCCAAACAAACGGCCCGTCCTCCAAACAAACAGCCCGTCCTCCAAACAAACGGCCCGTCCTCCAAACAAACGGCCCGTCCTCCAAACAAACAGCCCGTCCTCCAAACAAACAGCCCGTCCTCCAAACAAACAGCCCGTCCTCCAAACAAACGGCTCGTCCTCCAAACAAACGGCCCGTCCTCCAAACAAACAGCCCGTCCTCCAAACAAACAGCCCGTCCTCCAAACAAAGACCCAAAATCCATTCCATGCACCCGCCAAACCAGGTGTTTATGAATGAAAAACGGTTTACACACGACTCACAACTGATGACATCCGAATACTTCTGGAACAAGTGCTTCGCTCACGTCCTCTGTTCGAACCACAATACTATAAATGCTTCACCCACGTACTTCAAATACAAATAATCGCCAACAGAACCTAAACACTTTACCTAAACTAACCTACACCTAACTATACATATAATTTTTATGTATAAAATTAACTTATGTATTGGAACACACCAATTTTTAATACACAGGTTGTTAAAATTGATAATGTGTCTGGGGGGGGGACACGACCGCTGCTTTAACCAACCTAGAGCAAGGGCGTGTTGAACGTGGAATCTCGCCCAGAGACCACATGATCGATCTTGTCCCATCCTGCACGTAACGACGGCATGTCTGGCTAGACCCTCACGTGTTCTATACCTGTTCTATGATGTATGTCTAAGCATTCTAGTCAGATTAGGCTATAATTCATTCACACTAATAATATGCACTAACCGATTGATTATTCAGTAAAATGAATAATGTTAACCGTTTAATTACGGTATAACTAAATTAAATAATTCCATAAATTTGTGTAAACTGAATTTTACTGGTGATATTTAATTAAACATAAGAGTCCACTCCCAAGTTATAAATAATAAATAAATAAAATTACTATACAGTCCACATTAAATTAATGAGGAACAGAAATAAATTAATCACCAGTAGATTTCCCACATTATATCCTAACAAAGTATCCCTCATGCTTTATCCTTGGATAACATTATCCATGCCCTATCCTTGGGCACAGAACATTATACAAGCGCCGTCTTTGGGCACAGAACGTTATCCATGCCCTATCCTTGGGCACAGAACATTATCCATGCCCTATCCTTGGGCACAGAACGTTATCCATGGCCTATCCTTGAGCACAGAACGTTATCCATGCCCTATCCTTGGGCACAGAACGTTATCCATGCCCTATCCTTGGGCACAGAACGTTATCCATGCCCTATCCATAGGCACAGGCCACATTAAACGACGCCAAGCCCTCGTATAAGTCCTTATTCAAGCCTTGTCGTAGGAAAACAGAAAACTTTTCAAGCCATTAACTAAGGCAACAAATAATTTTCTAGAAAGATTTCTCACTGCTATATACAAACTTATGTTTGTATATAGCATGTGAGAAATCTTATTTCTTATAAATCATATAATGATTTATAAGAATTTGCTTAACAATGTTTCCTAGATGTCGCTTAGCTAGATTGCTTTCTAGGTCGTATAGTCGAAATAAGGATTTAAGAAGTAATTTTCGAAAAGTGTACCCCATAAGTCACCCAAATCAAAAGACTAAACCACATTGCATCACACGTTAATATGGAACAAGAATGCAGGAATTACTTACTAGAGAAGTCGTGTCCCGCACCCGAGCGAGGCTCCACACACACACACTGCAACACTTACCTAAAAGTGAAAAAAAAACAAAGAGTTAGATTCGCAGAGAAATTCACATCAACGCGGCTGAAACTAACAGCTCAACTCACGTACATGGAAACAACATGCAAGCGACGACGTTTCGATCCCTACAGGACGCTTATGTCACTATCTGATAAGGGTCCAGGACGGAGCGAAACGTGTGATTTATGATGATATTATAATATTTTTCCTATAGGAAAGTATATTTGTTAATGTTGTGAGTAAAACCCCGGCCACTGCATCATGAGATCTTTATAACCTTTCACGTAATGTCTCAGATCTCATAACGTGAATCTTTTTTGAAATATTAATAGTGTGACGAGAAATTTATCACCTGGTCGGTAAAGTATTTTATCACGTGGATAAAATGAGTTCACTTAATGAACTACCTGGATAAAGGATAACCCAACCTGCAGGTATGAAACGAGTGGTGGTGGTGGTTTAGTCCGTCCTGGAACCTAATTATGTCGGACCTGAGCAAGAGGGAGGTATAGGTCAATATAAGGCGGGTGAGGTGACACGGGTGGTGTTAGGCGACACGGGTGGTGTTAGGTGATAGGGGGGGGGGTAATTAGGTACGGAGGGGGGTTTTAGGTGACAGGGAGAGGGGCGTGTTAGGTGACAGGGAGAAGGTGTGTGTTAGGTGCCAGGGAGGGGGGGGGTGTTAGGTGACAAGGTGTGTATTAGGTGACAGGGAGAGGGGTGTTAGGTGACAGGGAGAGGGGGGGCGTGTTAGGTGACAGGGAGAGGGGGGCGTGTTAGGTGACAGGGAGAGGGGGTGGTGTTAGGTGACAGGGAGAGGGGGTGGTGTTAGGTGACAGGGAGAGGGGGTGGTGTTAGGTGACAGGGAGAGGGGGTGGTGTTAGGTGACAGGGAGAGGGGGTGGTGTTAGGTGACAGGGAGACAGGGTGGTGTTAGGTGACAGGGAGAGGGGGGGCGTGTTAGGTAACAGGGAGAGGGGGGCGTGTTAGGTGACAGGGAGAGGGGGGGCGTGTTAGGTGACAGGGAGAGGGGGGCGTGTTAGGTGACAGGGAGAGGGGGCGTGTTAGGTGACAGGGAGAGGGGGGCGTGTTAGGTGACAGGGAGAGGGGGGCGTGTTAGGTGACAGGGAGAGGGGGGGCGTGTTAAGTGACAGGGAGAGGGGGGGCGTGTTAGGTGACAGGGAGAGGGGGGCGTGTTAGGTGACAGGGAGAGGGGGGGCGTGTTAGGTGACAGGGAGAGGGGGGGCGTGTTAGGTGACAGGGAGAGGGGGTCGTGTTAGGTGACAGGGAGAGGGGGGGCGTGTTAGGTGACAGGGAGAGGGGGGGCGTGTTAGGTGACAGGGAGAAGGGGGGTGTTAGGTGACAGGGAGATGGGGGGTGTTAGGTGACAGGGAGATGGGGGGTGTTAGGTGACAGGGAGATGGGGGGTGTTAGGTGACAGGGAGATGGGGGGTGTTAGGTGACAGGGAGATGGGGGGTGTTAGGTGACAGGGAGAGGGGGGTGTTAGGTGACAGGGAGAGGGGGGTGTTAGGTGACAGGGAGAGGGGGGTGTTAGGTGACAGGGAGAGGGGGGTGTTAGGTGACAGGGAGAAGGGGGGTGTTAGGTGACAGGGAGAGGAGGGGTGTTAGGTGACAGGGAGAGGGGGGGTGTTAAGTGACAGGGAGAGGGGGGTGTTAGGTGACAGGGAGAGGGGGGTGTTAGGTGACAGGGAGAGGGGGGGTGTTAGGTGACAGGGAGAGGGGGGTGTTAGGTGACAGGGAGAGGGGGGGTGTTAGGTGACAGGGAGAGGGGGGTGTTAGGTGACAGGGAGAGGGGGGGGTGTTAGGTGACAGGGAGAGGGGGGTGTTAGGTGACAGGGAGAGAGGGGTGTTAGGTGACAGGGAGAGGGGGGGTGTTAGGTGACAGGGAGAGGGGGGTGTTAGGTGACAGGGAGAGGGGGGGTGTTAGGTGACAGGGAGAGGGGGGGTGTTAGGTGACAGGGAGAGGGGGGGTGTTAGGTGACAGGGAGAGGGGGAGTTAGGTGACAGGGAGAGGGGGGTGTTAGGTGACAGGGTGATGGGGGGTGTTAGGTGACAGGGAGAGGGGGGGTGTTAGGTGACAGGGAGAGGGGGGGTGTTAGGTGACAGGGAGAGGGGGGGGTGTTAGGTGACAGGGAGAGGGGGGGGTGTTAGGTGACAGGGAGAGGGGGGTGTTAGGTGACAGGGAGAGGGGGGGGTGTTAGGTGACAGGGTGAGGGGGGTGTTAGGTGACAGGGAGAGGGGGGTGTTAGGTGACAGGGAGAGGGGGGATGTTAGGTGACAGGGAGAGGGGGGGTGTTAGGTGACAGGGAGAGGGGGGGGGTGTTAGGTGACAGGGAAGGGGGGTGTTAGGTGACAGGGAAGGGGGGGGGTGTTAGGTGACAGGGAAGGGGGGGTGTTAGGTGACAGGGAAGGGGGGGGTGTTAGGTGACAGGGAAGGGGGGGTGTTAGGTGACAGGGAAGGGGGGGTGTTAGGTGACAGGGAAGGGGGGGTGTTAGGTGACAGGGAAGGGGGGGGGTGTTAGGTGACAGGGAAAGGGGGGGGTGTTAGGTGACAGGGAAAGGGGGGGTGTTAGGTGACAGGGAAAGGGGGGGGGGGTGTTAGGTGACAGGGAAAGGGGGGGTGTTAGGTGACAGGGAAGGGGGGGTGTTAGGTGACAGGGAAGGAGGGGTGTTAGGTGACAGGGAAGGGGGGGGGGTGTTAGGTGACAGGGAAAGGGGGGGGTGTTAGGTGACAGGGAAAGGGGGGGGGGTGTTAGGCGACAGGGAGAGAAGGGTGTTAGGTGACAGGGAGGGGGGGGGGTGTTAGGTGACAGGGCAACCCGTTCTCGCAAATTTAATAAGTCAATATTGACTTATTAAATATGTGCATAGGTGACATACTTAATATAATAGTTTCCCTTGAAAAGCTTCATAGAAAACACCGACCTTACCTAACCTACTTAGTATGTTAAGATAAGCATCTTATTGCTTCGTAATTACAATTATTACCTAACCTATATCTATAAGTTAAGTAACAATTGTAATTACGAAGCTATAAGATGCTTATTTAAACATACTAAGTAGGTTAGGTAAGGTCGGTGTTTTCTATGAAGCTTTTCAAGGGAAACTATTATGTTAAGTATGTCACCTATGCACGCAACTAATAAGTCAATATTGACTTATTAAATTTGCGAGAACGGGTTGGACAGGGAGAGGAGGGTGTTAGGTGATAGGGAGAGGGGGGGTGTTAGGTGACAGGAAGAGGGGGATGTTAGGTGACAGGGAGAGAAGGGTGTTAGGCGACAGGGAAAGGGGGATGTTAGGTGACAGAGGGTGAAAGTTGCAAAAGGGAAAAGTAAAGCATGAAATTAGAGTTTACAGAGCATTTCCTTTTAATGTCACAGGTGCGTGGGGGTCATTTTCAGTCACTTACTGTGACTCGTGATCTAAATAACGAAGTGTTTCTCTCGCCAGAACCAATCAATTAACGAAGCGCTTTGACGTTACCAGCTTTTACGTTAAACTAATTTAAGGGCAAATATACCTCTTGCATTTCCTGCTGTAGACCGCTACTAGTAAAAGTATACCTGGTATATCTCCTGCTGTAGACCATTACTGGTACAAGTATACCTGGTATACCTCCTGTTGTAGACCACTACTGGTGCAAGTATACCTGGAATACCACCTGTAGACCACTGCTGGTAAAAGTATACCTGGTATACCTTCTGGTGAGTATACGACCACAGAAGCAAGACCTCGTCCTCTCACCTAATACGTCGCATTTCTTACGGAATCGACCAATCTGTTACATGCGCGACGTATTGATACAAATTAAGCACCATAATATCGACGTTTTCTATGCATGAGGCCTCGATGGGTTAGGTGGGTTGCTTGGGTTTATTTTTTTAAGCAAGCAGTTGAATTTTAGATTTAAGGAAACAATTAACATTTAATTAAAAACAATTAAGACAATTTAAGCAGTTTGCTTAAATTAAGATTTAAGCAAACGGTTGATTTTTTTTTACAGTGGTAAACACACACTACTTATACTTTTAATTTACACCTTGTTACATTAGCGTTTACATACTGTTTCACTCTGTCATCCACTCTCGCACTCGCAACCACTCACTCTGTCATCCACTCTCGCACTCGCAACCACTCACTCTCTCACCCATTTATTCTCTCCCCTACTTTGCAGGAGCTCTCTGATGGTTTCAGGGATCAATATCCCCTTGCGACCCGGTCTCGGATCAGGCCTCTCGGGTGTCAGTTTGGTTAACAAGGCTGTTAGACGCGGCTGTTCGCAGTCTGACCTATGAATTACAACCTCGTGGATCAGGTAGCCTTTGGAGGTGTTTTGTGAGCTCTCTTGAACACTGTGAGAGGCTGGCCAGTTATGCTCCTTGTGTGTAGGGGTGTGTGGTGAAAAATCTCATGTCCCATGATGTTAATAGAGTTCTCTCTCAGCGTACCTATTGCAACACAGCTTTCCAAAGGGGCTATTTTGCAACATCCTGCCATGCCTCTTGGTCTCGTATGGCGTTATTTCAGTGTGAAGATTTGCAACCAGTCCTTTTAATATTTTCCAAGTGTAAATTATTATGTCTCTCGCCTGTGCACTAAAGAACAGTTTTATAAATTTTAAACGTTCCTAATAATTTAGATGTTTTATTGAATAGATTCAAATAGTAAAAGTCCTCTGCACGTTCTTCTCTCCAGGTCGACAATTTCTCCGGCTGGCAGCCCATACAGTTTCGCAAAATTCTCCCACCAAACACACAAATTATTACAACAAAAACATAACATTGCTCTCCAGCAGTTTCGACAGACAACTGCCAGTTTGCATCATGTGAGTTTCACTCTCCTATTTTTGCTCTACTTGTGGTTCGGTGAAAACAATTTCCCCTCACATTATGCTTATTTCCTGTTTACTCCGCAGAAGGGAAGTACTAGGAAATGTAGAACAAGAAATATAGTGTAATTTTTTACTATATATTTCGTATGTGGCTACGATGAGCGAGAGGTATTCAGTTTAAAGTTTGAAAGGATAACTATATTAATACGAGAATGTCTGAGTCTATGGTTGGAGCTTGGGGCTATACTCACCCAACTTTGCAGGGTGAATGGTCTTGTGTATGGAACGGACACAGGCTACTTGGGGTAGGTCCTTCGGGCCCAATAGTGATCCCCTCCACTTACATTATCTGTGAAGGGTGGCTGACCAATTCCCTAGATTTCTTCATTAGCAATTACGATCGTGAATTCCATGTTCTGTATGACTAACCATCCTGTGTGATGGGGACTTGTATTACCACTGCTACCTTATTCAATCTTGTGTTGTTGATATCCTCAAAATGCATCCGGAGTCTGCCAGTGCAGACTGCTTATCACATGCCTCTGTATGACTAACCATCCTGTGTGATGGGGATTTTTTAGCATCACCTATTTAGCTTTTTTGACACACTGTACTCCACTTCATATAGTCTAGGGTAGCTGCACTAATGCAGATGTACCTCATGTATTAATAGGAAAAAAAGTGAATTCAATGCATACAAGGCCAGATTGGTTGATGGCCACAGTGGTTCTTCCCTAGAGCGCAAGATGCACCTATACAAAAATTATATTTACTAACCCACTGTGCGAACCCGTTCGAAAGCCGGGTTTCCATTCTTCATTTCTCACCGGACTGACTGGGAGCTATATGGCCCTTTCGCCTCTCTCGGGTCGAAACTCCAGGGATTAAGCACGTCTTCGACAACACCACAATCTCCCACACCCTGCGAGCGGACACCAGCTCACCCTTTGCTTACCTGAGGCTGTTGACGGAGCATGAGCCACGACTGCTTAGCTTAGCTGCCAACACCCACACATCGTGTCAGCAAGGCGGACAGCCCGCCTGCTTTCATACCTCTCACTGTATTTCCCACTTCTATACTTCCCTTCACCTATGCCTCTCCTTCCTCTTTACTTAAAAAAAAAAAAGCCACGACTCTTGGGAGTTGAGAGACAGGATCCTAACGTCTCGGGGGCTTCCCCAGGATGCAACCTACAACAGTTGCCTGACTCCCTGTTGTATATTTTAATTCGTGTTACATTTTACTACTGGATGAGAAGAGGCATCAGGTGAAAGAAAACATGTCCAACCGCTCCTGTCTCGCCCGGAGATCAAATACGAAATCCTAAATTGTGAGTCGAGGACGTAGACTACTAAACTACACAATTCTATGGTCTTATCGCTCGATTTTGAAAGTGATTTGTTCACATAATTTTCGCCAATTTAACTGTTATGGTTTAATATTTCCCGTAATTTATGTAATAAATATTTCTCAGCCGGTCGGAGCCGGTCGGCCGAGCGGACAGCACACTGGACTTGTGATCCTGTGGTCCCGGGTTCGATCCCGGGCGTCGGCGAGAAACAAGGGGCTGAGTTTCTTTCACCATATGCCCCTGTTATCTAGCAGTAAAATAGGTACCTGGGTGTTAGTCAGCTGTCACGGGCTGCTTCCTGGGGGTGGAGGCCTGGTCGAGGACCGGGCCGCGGGGACACTAAAAGCCCCGAAATCATCTCAAGATAACCAGCCTGAATTTACCTGAGGGGTCGAGTATCAGCCCCTCAGATAAATCTGAGCCCCCACTATCTTTCTAGTGGCCTCAAGGAGGAAAAGAAGCCGGCGGCTTGTCAAGTGTCATTTGCCCTGATGATTTTATCAGTTGGAATGTGAAATTTCTGCTGTTTTGGTATTAATGGCTTCGGCGGGTAGGCGGTTCCACGGGCTTATAACCCTGTGGGTGATACAGCATCTGTCCTACATTGTGTCTTATTGAGGGAGGCAATTATCAGGGGGGAAAGCGCCAAGCCATTGCGACTATTTAGTACTTGGAAGCGGTCAGGATAAGGATTTGGAATGGGAAGGAGGGGAAGGAATGGTGCCCAATCACCTACCCTGAAACCGTTGCTTTTTGCTCGTGTTACATTCGACTTTTTAAAGAAGTTATCCGATTCAGTATCCCTTCAAATTGTTATATTTTGTAAATATTTCGATGAGATCAGCCCTGTCATGTCCGGTTTGCGGTGCTGTTAGCCGTGGCCCTCACCCGTTCCCGGTGTGAGAGTCCACTTAGTTCTGGAATTATTTTTGTCGTCAGGTGCTGAAATTTCTCCAGAGCGGTCTTTCTGAAGACGAGACCTCCCTGCGTCCGTACAACAGCCCGACCACACTATGTCTCACTCACCTACGTACCTGTAAGCACGCCGTCTGACTGGTAAGCACGCCGTCTGACTGGTAAGCACGCCGTCTGACTGGTAAGCACGCCGTCTGACTAGTAAGCACGCCGTCGTACCATTCGACAATAGCTTGTTTTCCGACTAAGAACCCTATTCATCGTTGCGTTAGGGTAGCGTGTGTGAGGTTAGACACGGTTAGTCCGTCTCGGTTCGTTTTGGTTAGATTGTTGATGAGGTTGGGCTTAGGTTTGGGTTGAGTTGGGTTGGATCTTGGTTATTGGGTTGGGGTTGGGTTTGGGTTAGGTTGGATACGGGTTAGGTTGGATACGGGTTAGGTTGGATACGAGTTAGGTTGGGTTTGGGTTCTGTTGTGTTGGATTGGGACAGGATTGGTTAGGTTGGGTTGGGTTGGGTTGTGTAAGGTTTAATACTGTCAGGTGAACCGTCTCATGTATAATATGACATATCCGGTAACATAAGTATACGCTAGCTGACATATCATGTATTCGACACACACACCAAGGCGCATAGCACACACACGGAAACCAGATATAACATTAAAAAAAAAAAGAGTACTTTCCCCGGGTGACAGATAACATAGGCACCGACAAACACGCACTGCTCAGCAAGGGGGGAATACAACCAGCAATCAAGTTGTGCTTAACTGTGAGGCAACGGCAAGAGTAGAGTTAAGTGATGTGTCTTCATATGTATCATTTTGTAGTGTATATGTACACTGTGGTCATACATTTATACATTTCTAACCAGTGTATATATTTTTTCTTCTGTCGACCATGAACAGGAATAAATATCTCTTCTCCTAAATAGGAGGTCAGTGACCTCATTTAAAATAGCCCGAAGCCGACTGAGAAGCCTTTACAGCAGTCGTACGTGGTATACATGTATACCTGCCCCCCCCCCTCCTTCCCAACCCCGGCGAAGGATGAAACCTTCAATCTAAGTGTATAGGAACGACGTCGACCAAGCTCACGAGGCGTTTGACCTGTCATCGTCAATCAGCTGCCCTTAAGATTCACACGAGACAAGTCCATGACATCACCCTAACCTGTTTGATACCTGCTTGATGGGGTTCTAAGAGATCATCTATTCCCCAAGCCCGCCCGAGGCCAGGCTTCACTTGTGAGAGTTTGGTTCACTAGGCTGTTGGTTGGAGCGGCCCGCAGGCCCACATACCCACCACAGCCCGGTTGGTCCGGCACTCCTTGAAGAAAACTATCTAGTTTTCTCTTGAAGATGTCCACGGTTGTTCTGGCAATATTTCTTATACTCGCTGGGAGGACGTTGAACAACCGTTGACCTCTGATGTTTATACAGTGTTCTCTGATTGTGCCTATGGCACCCCTGCTCTTTAATGGTTCTATTCTGTATTTTCTTCCATATCGTTCACTCCAGTACGTTGTTATTTTACTGTATAGATTTGGGACCTGACCCTCCAGTATTTTCCATGTGTATATTATTTGACATCTGTCTCGTCTCCTTTCTAATGAGTACATTTGGAGAGCTTTGAGACGATCCCAATAATTAAGTGCTTTACTGCATCCACGTATGCCGTATATGTTCTCTGTACTCTATTTCAGCAATCTCGCCTGCTCTGAAGGGGGGGGGGGGGTGGAAGCGAATACTGAGCAGATTTGAAAGTTCTCGTAATCCATCCTATCATTTTTCTGGCTGACGCAATATTTGCTTGGTTATGCTCCATAAACGTGCTGCTTTCCCACCATGGGCAGATTTGATTGTGTTTTGTACCCTGTATTATGATTAAGTTCCTTATTTTTACTGTACCAATGGAACGAGAGAGAAGGTGGGCAGTGTTGAACGAGAGAGATGGTGGGCAGTGTTGAACGAGAGAGAAGGTGGGCAGTGTTGAACGAGAGAGAAGGTGGGCAGTGTTGAACGAGAGAGAAGGTGGGCAGTGTTGAACGAGAGAGAAGGTGGGCAGTGTTGAACGAGAGAGAAGGTGGGCAGTGTTGAACGAGAGAGATGGTGGGCAGTGTTTAATGAGAGAGATGGTGGGCAGTGTTGAATGAGAGAGAAGGTGGGCAGTGTTGAATGAGAGAGAAGGTGGGCAGTGTTGAATGAGAGAGAAGGTGGGCAGTGTTGAACGAGAGAGAAGGTGGGCAGTGTTGAACGAGAGAGAAGGTGGGCAGTGTTGAACGAGAGAGATGGTGGGCAGTGTTTAATGAGAGAGATGGTGGGCAGTGTTGAATGAGAGAGATGGTGGGCAGTGTTGAACGAGAGAGATGGTGGGCAGTGTTGAACGAGAGAGAAGGTGGGCAGTGTTGAACGAGAGAGATGGTGGGCAGTGTTGAACGAGAGAGATGGTGGGCAGTGTTGAACGAGAGAGAAGGTGGGCAGTGTTGAACGAGAGAGATGGTGGGCAGTGTTGAACGAGAGAGATGGTGGGCAGTGTTGAACGAGAGAGAAGGTGGGCAGTGTTGAACGAGAGAGATGGTGGGCAGTGTTGAATGAGAGAGAAGGTGGGCAGTGTTGAACGAGAGAGATGGTGGGCAGTGTTGAACGAGAGAGATGGTGGGCAGTGTTGAACGAGAGAGATGGTGGGCAGTGTTGAACGAGAGAGATGGTGGGCAGTGTTGAACGAGAGAGAAGGTGGGCAGTGTTGAACGAGAGAGAAGGTGGGCAGTGTTGAACGAGAGAGAAGGTGGGCAGTGTTGAACGAGAGAGAAGGTGGGCAGTGTTGAACGAGAGAGATGGTGGGCAGTGTTGAATATAGCCAATGAAAGACACCATACTGACGACTGGAGAGCACCCAGGATCAAGATGCCCAATAACCTCCTACCAACAACTGTAAGAATATCACAGATACTCTCTCTTGAAGCGTCTTCATTAACTTATCTCCTCGGAAGTTACCAAATTACCAATATTGTGATGACTGTGTAGGCCTGCAGGCGGCAAGCACGAACAGCCTGCCTGATTAGGGAAGCACCTGGTAAAAAAGTCCTCAAGTCCAAATGCGAGGGTTATCTTCTTGAGGTTATCTTGTGATGATTTCGGGGCTTTAGCGTCCCCGCGGCCCGGTCCTCGACCAGGCCTACTTTTTGTTACAACACCCCGGGAAGCAGCCCGTAGCAGCTGTCTAACTCCCAGGTACCTATTTATTGCTAGGTAACAGGGGCATCAGGGTGAAAGAAAAATTTTGCCCATTTGTCACGCCTCCACCGGGGATCGAACCCGGAACCTCAGGACTACGAATCCGAAGCGCTCTCGAAATCGATCACAATCAAATCAAAAGAAAACAGGAAAGGTAAGTTTTTTTTTTTGCAACAGACCTGTACTGCAAAGGTCTTGTGTTCCACAATATATTATAGTGTCCTTTAGCACAGTGGCTACGTTCTCGACTCTCAGTTGGGGATCCCGGGTTCCATCGCAGACGGGACAGAAATGGTTGGGCACGTTTCCTTTCACCTAATGGATCTGTTCACCTACCAGTAAATAGGTAACCGGTACTTTTGTCAATTGTTGAGGAAGGCCAGTAATTCGACCTTGAGGGGACCTCCATACAACCCCTAAATATATATACATACTGCCTTCCTGTCCCCGACAACGGGAATTGATTACAGAATACAGTAACCCTGGAAACAAACCGAAACTGTCTATTTTCCGCTTGTTACAACTTGTAATAAAGTTGTTACATCTTGGCTTAACGTGTTTATGACGTATTAGAACGTTGTTACAACTTGCTATATTTGTTGTTATAACTGGTTAGGAGGTCTTAAAACTTGTTCGAACGTTGTACCAACGTCGTAGTTTCGGTGTGTTTGGCGGGAGCCACACTATATGCTACAGAATATGCTCCACTATACGCTAATCTGGCAAGTTACTTAACCCCCTACAACAACATTCAGCTCGTAGACTGTCACAAACCATTAACTCATTCACTCTTAAGACTACATAATTCAAAGTGGAACTGTAAAAGATTTTAGACCTCCGGCCTGATGTACAATCAACGACGTAACTACTTCATTGGTATATTGGAAAACATCCTAACCATTCATCCAAAATTTGCTGGTCTATTTTAATGGATGAAGAACGATAATTGTATTTATTATTTTTAAGCTACATCACTTATTATCCCTCCGTGCCTTGTGTGGCAGTGAACAAGTGGAAGTTGTATTAACAAATTCATACACTGAAAGAAAGAAAGATTGTATTAGCAAATTCATACACTTCATACACAACCACAGTGTATGAAGTGGTAGATTGTACATTGTACTTCGTGAAATTGTGTTTCAATCAACAATTTAGACCTATTGTTTTAAGCATGATCCTCCGTCCCGTGTGACAGTGAATGTGAACAGCGGCTCACTGTCCTGTGTGACAGTTAGGTGACCCGGCACAAGCCAGGTCCGCTGAGTAAATATTGACCTCTGAAAAAGGCAGTCACTGCCACGGGGGATCGGTCGGTCGGTCGGTCGGTCTCTCTCTCTCCCCCCTCCCCCTCCTTCCCTCCCTCCCGCACGCATACACACACATCAAATTAGGCTAAAGAATCTGTACACCAGTTGATTGACAGTTGAGAGGCGGGACCAAAGAGCCAGAGCTCAACACCCTCAAGCACAACTAGGTAAGTACAGAAGTTTCGCGGGTGAATAGCGCATGGGAGTCGTAGTCTTATTGACCAGGGTTCGATTCCTGGCGGAGGCAGAAACAAGTAGGCACGGTTTCTTTCACTCTGATGCCCTTATTCACCTAGCAGTAAATTGGTACTTCAAGAGTTCAACAGCTGCTAAGGGTTGCATCTGTGTACTCACCTAGTTGTGCTTGCGGGGGTTGAGCTCTGGCTCATTGGTCCCGCCTCTCAACTGTCAATCAACTAATGTACAGATTCCTGAGCCTACTGGGCTCTATCATATCTACACTTGAAACTGTGTATGGAGTCAGCCTCCACCACATAACTGCCTAATGCATTCCACCTGTTAACTACTCTGACACTGAAAAAGTTCTTTCTACCGTCCCTGTACCCATTTGGGTACTCAGTTGCCTCCCCCTTATTCGCGTACAAACAAAAGTGTGCGCGCGCGCGCGAGATAAATATATGCAGAAGATGCTATAGAGGTAAGTGGCTAGGGAGTACAAAGGACAAGGGACTTACAAAGGCGGGGTCCAAGAACCAGCACCTGGCCCCTGCAGGCACCAAGGAGCCTGCAGGGGCCTGGTGGATAGCGCGTAGGACTCGTAATTCTGTGGCGCGGGTTCGATTCCCGCACGAGGCAGAAACAAATGGGCAAAGTTTCTTTCACCCTGAATGCCCCTGTTACCTAGCAGTAAATAGGTACCTGGGTGTTAGTCAGCTGTCACGAGCTGCTTCCTGGGGGTGGAGGCCTGGTCGAGGACCGGGCCGCGGGGACACTAAAGCCCCGAAATCATCTCAAGATAACCTCAAGATAACCAATAGTAAACACGCAGGACACGGTAAAACCACCCGAGGAATGCTAATAGTTTTGAGAAAATATATTTTTGAATACAGCTTTTTCCTTCCCTTTTGAGTCGTCGTGTACAGTCCTCAGAGACTTGTCTTCCCTTCTTGAGGTTATCTTGAGATGATTTCGGGGCTTTAGTGTCCCCGCGGCCCGGTCCTCGACCAGGCTTCCACCCCCAGGAAGCAGCCCGTGACAGCTGACTAACACCCAGGTACCTATTTTACTGCTAGGTAACAGGGGCATAGGGTGAAAGAAACTCTGCCCATTGTTTCTCGCCGGCGTCTGGGATCGAACCCGGGACCACAGGATCACAAGTCCAGCGTTCTGTCCGCTCGGCCGACCGGTTCCCTTAAGACAATACTTTATATAATTAACTCTTCAATATGAAATAAATATTTACGGGGCATAGTTCATACTTCAATTTAATTTACAATATTTTCAGTTAAAATTTATATACGTTAAAATTTACATAATACTATGGATGTTTACGGTATTTTACAGATAATAATTTTCAAAACAAATACTCCAGGTATAATATTTTCAATATTTACAGAGTTTTTGTAGTAATATACATAATATCTCGGTTACAACGTGTTCAAAACTTAAGATATAACTCGCACAGTGAACCAGAATAATCCACAAAGAAACTAAGTTACAATACTAATGTGTACACAAGCCATGCACAATGAAATCACGAGAAATTTATGAGTTACTGCAGTCGGTAGTGTGTGTGTGTGTGTGTGTGTGTGTGTGTGTGTGTGTGTGTGTGTGTGTGTGTGTGTGTGTGTGTGTGTGTGTGTGTGTGTGTCGCTGGGAGGCCTAGAGACGCTGGTTCGATCCCATCAAACTACCTCAATATTCTCTCACCTAAGCCATATATGTTGACAAATCCCACCTTTTGAAATAAATCATGCATGAAATCGCTGTAATATTACTAATGACTCCATAGTACTACCTATCTGTTTTCCACAGGTTGGTTCCAGAGGACCAATAGGTCCTCCCGAGGCCTGGTCTGTGACCAGACCTCCTGGTTGGTCTGGTCAAGCACATCATCTGAATCTTAATCATACACATATGACCATTAATTCGAGCATTGGAAGACTTTGGGAGCGTTAGTGACAATCTACTAGCGGGTGAAGATTAACTACCACGACAAACTAGCAAATTGTATTTGGTGGCAGCCAGTACTAAAAAAAAGTGGTTTCATAATGTTAATTGCGCAGAGCACTTTTTTTTCTCGCTACAGATGAAGGATGGATCCTCCAACGGGGCACAGAGTCGACCAGGATTGGATCCTCCAGCAGGGCACAGAGTCGACCAGGATTGGATCCTCCAGCAGGGCACAGAGTCGACCAGGATTGGATCCTCCAGCAGGGCACAGAGTCGACCAGGATTGGATCCTCCAGCAGGGCACAGAGTCGACCAGGATTGGATCCTCCAGCGGGGCACAGAGTCGACCAGGATTGGATCCTCCAGCAGGGCACAGAGTCGACCAGGATTGGATCCTCCAGCAGGGCACAGAGTCGACCAGGATTGGATCCTCCAGCAGGGCACAGAGTCGACCAGGATTGGATCCTCCAGCAGGGCACAGAGTCGACCAGGATTGGATCCTCCAGCAGGGCACAGAGTCGACCAGGATTGGATCCTCCAGCAGGGCACAGAGTCGACCAGGATTGGATCCTCCAGCAGGGCACAGAGTCGACCAGGATTGGATCCTCCAGCAGGGCACAGAGTCGACCAGGATTGGATCCTCCACCAGGGCACAGAGTCGACCAGGATTGGATCCTCCACCAGGGCACAGAGTCGACCAGGATTGGATCCTCCAGCAGGACACAGAGTCGACCAGGATGGGATCCTCCAGCAGGACACAGAGTCGACCAGGATTGTATCCTCCAGCAGGGCACAGACTCGACCAGGATTGTATCCTCCAGCAGGGCACAGACTCGACCAGGATTGTATCCTCCAGCAGGGCACAGACTCGACCAGGATTGGATCCCCCAGCAGGGCACAGAGTCGACCAGGACTGTATCCTCCAGCAGGGCAGAGTCGACCAGGGATGGATCCTCCAGGACTCTCACTGTCAATGCTCACAATCATCAACCAACAAGTATTTACTATCAATTCTGCTCATCTTTAGTAACACTCATAATACCAGAAGCCATGAACCCTCACACTAACAACAACAACATGGCGACGTTTCTGTCTATCGTGGATCATGAGACGGGAGCAGCAGCTCAGGATTGACAGGTGCACAGACAGAAATATGTACAGTGTACATCAGCAAAGTTACACACACAATTGTGGATAAGACAGAGGAACACGAAAGGAGTCCTTGCATTAGACAAGCAGCGGTTAGAAAGGTGAGGTCCAAGAACTAAAGCCCGACCCTGCAGGCAGAAACAGCTCAGTTTACACACGACCTTGTCTGACCCACCCGGCACGCAGCGACGAAAGGTAAACAGAACTTCACTACGCAAACATACTCTATTAACACACACATACATATAGTGTGTATATTCCTTGCTATACAATTGCCACTCCCTGCCATGAATGCCATAGAAAAGCAACTGGATCCTCTTGCTACAACCCGTTCTCGCACTTGCTTATAGTCAATATTGGCTTATTTAATAAGTGCATATGTGATATACTAATTGATTGTGAATATTTTAGTTTACCTTGAAAAGCTTCATAGAAAACACCGACCTCACCTAACCTTCTTAGTATGTTAAGATAAGCATTTTATTGCTTCATATTTACAATTATTACTTAACCTATCAACGGTATAGGTTAAGTAATAATTGTAATTAAGAAGCAATAAGATGCTTATCTTAACATACTAAGAAGGTTAGGTGAGGTCGGTGTTTTCTATGAAGCTTTTCAAGGTAAACTAAAATATTCACAATTAGTATGTCACATATGCACTTATTAAATAAGCCAATATTGACTATAAGCAAGTGCGAGAACGGGTTGCTTGGTAGGGGCCTGTGATCCAGTTAACTGTTACACCAGACGACCGGAGACTAACAGCAGAAACACCTCAAAGAAACCACCACGGCCTGACAATGTATGTCACAAGGCGAGGTGTCAGGTGAGGCCATCTGTTCCTAACTGCTGCTGGCCAGCAGACTGTCGCTTCCCTCCCCCCTGCTGCTGCTGCTGCTGCTGCTGCTGCTGCTGCTGCTGCTTCCACATCTGCTTCATCCGAGCGTCTGCACTTTCCGGTGGGGGGTATAAAAGGGGCGCTCCCGCCTCCTGGGTCATCACTCGCTGACTTCACCGTCATCTGTACACACACCAGCACAGCGGGGACTCTCTCTCTCGAGCTCTTCAACATGCTCCTTAAGGTAAGGCAGTCGTTGCCAGGTATTGCAAATATTGCTCTCATTCCTCAGACGTCTCGTTGCAATTTCTCCACCATCTCGCTGTTAATGTTTAACCTCATTCCTGTTCCACAATGCCTCATTATCATTCTGAAATGTCTCATTACCCTTCCACAATGTCTCATTACCCTTCCACAATGTCTCATTACCCTTCCACAATGTCTCATTACCCTTCCACAATGTCTCATTACCCTTCCACAATGTCTCATTACCCTTCCACAATGTCTCATTACCCTTCCACAATGTCTCATTACCCTTCCACAATGTCTCATTACCCTTCCACAATGTCTCATTACCGTTCCGTAAGGCATCATTACCGTTCCATATTGCCTCAACGTGAAATCTTGCATTACATTGACCATACACAGAGTAATCACACTAACATGACCGCACCGATGAGAAAATCCCTAGGAGCAGTGATAAGGGTTCGAACCAACTCGGTGGGTGGCCCCACGGACACGCTCTAGCAACTACACCACGACATGGTATAAAAATTGCAACCTGGAGTTCTACTGAACATACGAGGATTTCCTGAGGCTTCTACTTAAGCCGGAACAGGATTTTCCTACAACTCCCCCCCCCCCCCCCCCGCAGACACTCTGGCTCTGGGTCATCTAGGAAACCCTCGTATGTTCAGTAGAACTTCAGGATACAATTTGTATACCATGTCGTGGTGTTGTCGCTAGAAGCGTGTGCGCGGTTTAGGTTCGAACCTAAACCCACCGCATAGGTTCGAACCCTTGAGGTTATCTTGAGATGATTTCGGGGCTTTTTTAGTGTCCCCGCGGCCCGGTCCTCGACCAGGCCTCCACCCCCAGGAAGCAGCCTGTGAACACCCAGGTACCTATTTTACTGCTAGGTAACAGGGGCATAGGGTGAAAGAAACTCTGCCCATTGTTTCTCGCCGGCGCCTGGGATCGAACCCAGGACCACAGGATCACAAGTCCAGCGTGCTGTCCGCTCGGCCGACCGGCTCCCCTTATCACTGCTCCTACGGATTTCATCATATTGAACATAATTTATTGCAGCCTAACCATAAACGGGGTCACAGGAAGCCAAACTTATTTCGTAAAATACAATTGAATATTCTATAATGTATTTTTCAGTATAGGTGTATAAAGCTGCAACATACAGCTGAATGTATGTCAATGGCCTGTTTGCTTTTTTTAACAGTAGGCCATCGATTTGAAATTGTCGGTAGAGCTACTATCTCGCTGCATGCAGGGTCGGGGTTCGATCCCTGATTTTCTAATTTTTCTAATTCTATTTTTTTCTAATTGTCTGATTTTTGGCTACCGTGTCTTTACTACGTCTTTATATCCCAGCTCTTAAGCTGTCCTCGTATCCCAGCCCCTAGCCTGTCCTCACATCCCTTCCCCCTAGCCTGTCCTCACTCCCCTTCCCCCTAGCCTGTCCTCACTCCCCATTCCCCTAGCCTGTCCTCGCATCCCTTTCCCCTAGCCTGTCCTCATATCCCAGCTCCTTGTCCTCATATCCCAGCTCCTTGTCCTCATATCCCAGCTCCTTGTCCTCATATCCCAGCTCCTTGTCCTCATATCCCAGCTCCTTGTCCTCATATCCCAGCTCCTTGTCCTCATATCCCAGCTCCTTGTCCTCATATCCCAGCTCCTTGTCCTCATATCCCAGCTCCTTGTCCTCATATCCCAGACCGCCGACCTCGTATGCCTTGCAAGTACTATAAAGCCACACTGGCTTAGGGCTTCCTCCGAATATTTCAACCCAGCCTCCTGAAGTAACAGTACATATAGTGACTATCTGGTCGACAGTGCCAATGTGTAGTGATGGACCGCCAGTAATCCGCTTTTTGGACTTAATTCTATAGTCCGGAAATAAATTAATCTAAAACCAAACTTAAATATTCCTAGGCCTAATATAGCGCATATATGTACTACATTAGGCCTTAAGCGTGTATTAGACCTAGGACTTGTTAGGTCTTATATTTATGTTGCTAGTAAAAATTGTCTAGTTTGTCCAAATTCATTAATATGACAGACAACTTTCTACATCACTACACATCAACACTTTCCATCAAATAGTTACTATTACACACAGAGATCACACTAACGTGATGCATCAAATAGTTACTATTACACACAGAAATCACACTAACGTGATGCATCAAATGAACGAATCTACAAGGGCCGTGACGAGGATTCGAACCTGCGTCCGGGAGCATCCCAGACACTGCCTTAATCGACTGAGCTACGACAGGGTAAAAGAATTGAAACCGAAGTTCTACTGAACTTACTGGATCCCGCAGCCTATGCGATTAAGGCTGCGGGATTAAGCTCAGTCGATTAAGGCAGTGTCTGGGATGCTCCCGGACGCAGGTTCGAATCCTCGTCACGGCCCTTGTGGATTTGTTCAAATAGTTACTATAATTACTTTCATTTTATGAGACTAGGCTGCCAATATTACTTTACTTTGCCTTACTAAAATAAGTATAGATAATCATCAGTTTCAGAGCAAACACAACTCACAAAACCCACTATCATTATCTTCAATATCTGATCTAAATCCCATACTGTGAACAGCGACTTAGAAAACGTGTTAAGACATCAAAGTTTATCATTTATTAAGACAAAAAATTATTGATTGTGAACAGACTGGCACAAATACTCAATGGAAGTGTCTTCAATGCACATTACAACATCAAAGTTGAAAAATGTTAAGACATTCAAAAACTGGAAAAAAATATATGTAAAATATTAGGAACGTAAATATACAAGTTATAAAGTTAAGTTGTTTGACTCGCACACCTGGTGTGGGTTTGACAACACCTGGTGTGGGTTTGACACCACCTGGTGTGGGTTTGACACCACCTGGTGTGGGTTTGACACCACCTGGTGTGGGGTTTGACACCACCTGGTGTGGGTTTGACGCAACCTGGTGTGGGGTTTGACTCACACACCTGGTGTGGGTTTGACTCGCACACCTGGTGTGGGTTTGACTCGCACACCTGGTGTGGGTTTGACTCGCACACCTGGTGTGGGTTTGACTCGCACACCTGGTGTGGGTTTGACACCAACTGGTGAGGGTTCGAGCCCACGTCCTGAGGGTAGCGAGGACGTGTTCCCTACACCAGTACACGAGTGTGTTTACACCCCCAACATGGCGCCCTGGGATAAATATCTTCACATTAATTAACGCCAGTTAAAAACTTTCTTGCACGTGTTTACTTACTAATATTGTACCTTAGGTGTGTGTGTGTGTGTGTGTGTGTGTGTGTGTACTCATTTGTGCCTGCAGGATCGAGCTTTAGCTCTTGGACCCCGCTTTTCTGGCCGCTGGTTGTCTAATGCAATGCCTCCTGGTCTATTTCCCTATCATACCTGCTTTTAAAGTTATGAATGGAGTGAGCCTCTACAACCAGCTCCTTTAGGTCATTCCATTTACTAACCTTACGCTAAAGGAAAACTTTCTAACATCTCTATAACACATCTGAGTGTTAAGCTTCTATCCGTGCCCTCTTGTTCATAGTCATTGTAAACCTTTCCTCTCTTTCCACCTTGTCAATCCCTCTAAGTCTTTTATACGTCTGTATAATGTCCCCCACCCTCTCCCTCTGTTACGTCGTCAGGTTTAGTTCCTTCAGTCTGTCTTCGTACCTCATCCCTCGCAGCTCTGAAACGAATCTCGTTGCAAACTTCTGCAACTTTTCGAGCTTCCTTATGTGTTTTTTTTTTAAATGGGGGCTCCACGATGGGGCGGCATACCCTAAGACCGGCCTCATATAAGCGGTATACAGTGATCTAAACGCCTCATTATTCAAGTGCCTTTAGGATGTTCTGACTTTCGCCAGAATAGAGTATGTGGCTGACGATATTCTATTTATATGAGCCTCTGGAGTTAGGTTTGGTGTTATGTCTACTCACAGGTCTTTTTCTCTAGGCGTTATCGATAGTTTACCATCATCGTATATTTGCCTTTCGGTCTCCTGGCTCCTGTCCTCATTTCCATCTCCTTGCACTTGTTAGTGTTGAACTCTAGTAGCCATTTCTCGGACCATCTCTGCAAGTGTTCAGGTCATCCTGGAGAATCTCACAATCCTCATCTGTCTCAACCATCCTCATTGTTTGCAGATGATGCAAAACTATTGACATATAAGACTCAACTCCTGCAGTCAAGTCATTTACATAAATAAGTAATAGTATGGGACCCGGGACCGATCCTTGAGGCACCCCGCGTGTTACTCTACGCCAGTCGGACTCCTCGCCCCTCACTGTCACTCTCTGACACCTGTCTGTTAGGTAATTCCTTACCCATGATAGTGCGTTTCCGTCTACTCCCGCCTGCCTCTCAAGTTTGTATAGTAGCCACCTGTGTGGTACTGTATCACAGGCTTTTTAGTAGTCAAGAAATATGCCATCTGCCCATCCTTCTCTTCTCTGTCTTGCCTTATTTTCGTTACCTTATCATAAAACTCCAGGAGGTTCGTCAGGCAGGATTTCCCTTCTCTAAAGCCGTGTTGTTGTTTAATTACAAACCCAATTCTCTGTGTGCACCTAGTCTTAACCTTATAATTCTTTCAAGTACTTTGCAAGGGATGCGTGTGAGTGACACTGGTCTGTAGTTAAGTAAGTTTGTGCGTGTGCATGCGTGCGCGTGCATGCGTGCGCGCGAATGCGTGCGTGCGTGTGCGTGCCAGTGCAAGTATGTGCGTGTGATTGTTTTGGAAGGGGAGAGTAAGTCTCTCTTCCCCTCTAACTGTCTCTCTCTCCCTCTCTCTCACATACAAAAGGGAGAGAGAGAATTAGTATCTACCGAGAAGAGTGTACATCCTTTTAAATTAATAAAACCTTTCATATAATAACCAATTTTCCCCAGGCTTAGTGTAAATGACTTGTGATTATTAAAATGGAATTATTACATTCATAAAACTAAACAAGCAAACCCAAACTAATATTACTTTCAATGTAAATTATGCACAAATATATTTACACTTCATATATATATATATATATATATATATATATATATATATATATATATATATGTCGTACCTAATAGCCAGAACGCACTTCTCAGCCTACTATTCAAGACCCGATTTGCCTAATAAGCCAAGTTTTCATGAATTAATGTTTTTTCGTCTACCTAACCTACCTAACCTAACCTAACCTAGCTTTTTTTGGCTACCTAACCTAACCTTACCTATAAATATAGGTTAGGTTAGGTTAGGTAGGGTTGGTTAGGTTCGGTCATATATCTACGTTAATTTTAACTCCAATAAAAAAAAATTGACCTCATACATAGAGAAAAGGGTTGCTTTATCATTTCATAAGAAAAAAATTATAGTAAAAATATTAATTCAGGAAAACTTGGCTTATTAGGCAAATCGGGCCTTGAATAGTAGGCTGAGAAGTGAGTTCTGGCTACTAGGTACGACATATATATATATATATATATATATATATATATATATATGTCGTACCTAGTAGCCAGAACGCACTTCTCAGCCTACTATGAAAGGCCCGATTTGCCTAATAAGCCAAGTTTTCCTGAATTAATATATTTTCTCTAATTTTTTTCTTATCAAATGATAAAGCTACCCATTTCATTATGTATGTCAATTTTTTTTACTGGAATTAAAATTAACGTAGATATATGACCAAACCAACCCGTTCTCGCAAATTCGTAAAGTCAATATTGACTTATTAACTACGTGCATAGGTGATATACTAAGCATAATAGATACCCTTAAAAAGATTCATAGAAAACACCGACCTTACCTAACCTTGTTAGTATCTTAAGATAAGCATCTTATTGCTTCGTAATTACAATTATTACTTAACCTATACCTATTATAGGTTAGGTAATAATTGTAATTACGAAGCAATAAGATGCTTATCTTAAGATACTAACAAGGTTAGGTAAGGTCGGTGTTTTTTATGAATCTTTTTAAGGGTATCTATTATGTTAAGTATGTCACCTATGCACATATTTAATAAGTCAATATTGACTTATTAAATTTGCGAGAACGGGTTGGACCAAACCTAACCAACCCAACCTAACCTAACCTAACCTATCTTTATAGGTTAGGTTAGGTAGCCAAAAAAGTTTGGTTAGGTTAGGTAGTCAAAAAAAACTTTAATTCATGAAAACTTGGCTTATTAGGCAAATCTGGCCTTGCATAGTAGGCTGAGAAGTGCGTTCTGGCTACTAGGTACGACATATATATATATATATATATATATATATATATATATATATATATATATATATATATATATATATATATATATATATGATGAATATTAAAATTACAAAGTTTACCAATTATAAATAATTCAACAATAGATCAATGCGTCACAAAAATATTAATTATAGTTGCCTATCAACATGGTAATATAAATATTATGGAGGTTTCACTGACAAAATTTAAGAATTGACATATCTGATCAGCATTAGCAACCTCCCGCGAAGGCAAGGAACGAACTGTTCCCTATTGTTAAAACATGTCATATATCCACTTTGTGGGCCCGTGTGTCAGGATGAAGGAACCGTTAAGGCTCTCACTCTCAGGGCTCTTGAGGCACCAACACTGGTATTAATAATATGGGTTACACGCGCAAACTAACCATGGGGTATACAGACTGACAAAGGTATGCACACAATGCAAAGTTTACAATAAAATCATGGGTTTCTCTCTCTCACACACACACACACACACAGTAGGTAGGTTCCTACAGCCCAGTGGGCTCAGGAACCTGTACATTAGTTGATTGACAGTTAAGAGGCGGAACCAAAGAGCCAGCGCTCAACCCCCACAAGCACAATTAGATAAGTACAATTAGGTAAGTACACACACACCTACAAATTGATTGACAGGGGACCACAATTGAGAGGCGGGACCAAAAAGCCAAAGCTCAACCCTCCGCAAGCACAATAGGTGAGTACACACAAAGCAAAGAAACAGGAAAACAAACACAATAACCTAAAGGTATTTACCCCAAAACCCAAAATTCCTCGGCCGATGACTTTAAAAAAAAATGTGCCATGTACCAAAACTAATTCAAAAGTGTATGATCTCCGCCACAGGCTTACCTGGTAGCAGGTGTGGTGGGCGTGGTGTGCGCTGGGCCCCTCCCCCAGCCTGAGGACACGGCCCGCCAGTACGGACCGCCCCCTCCACAATACCCCGCCCCCTATAAGCCAGAGGAGGTATGTCACAGGCTATAAGGAACATGTTTATATTTTTGAGATGGTTGTTGGGAATAATGACATATATGCCGAATATAATTGACGTTTCAATGTCAATATTCTCTTCACAACTTTTCAATCCTCCATCACGCTGTTGACTGGATCAGAACTGTGAGCATCCTGGTGTAGTTACTAGAGTAAGGGATCGTATTTTTCATGCCTAAGTTCGTATCATTAATTCATACTGCGCTTACAGGAGCCCGCTAAGCCATATACCTTCGAATATGGAGTAAAGGATGGATACTCTGGCGCCAACTACGGCCATAGTGAGAACTCCGACGGCAAGGCTGTGTCCGGCTCCTACCAAGTCGACCTTCCCGACGGCCGCACGCAGATCGTCAACTACGTCGCCGACCACCACAACGGCTTCCAGGCCCAGGTCGAGTACAAGGGAGAAGCCCAGTACCCTGAGGCCGCACCCTACAAGCCAGCATACCCGTCACCGGCCCCAGCATACCCAGCTCCTCCAGCATACTCCCAACAATCATACCGAAACCAGGAATCGCCAGCATACGAGTCCCCAGCACAAGAATACCACGAGGAACCCGCCCCTGTTGAGTATAACTAAAGATATACGACGTCGCAGTCAAAGCCTCGCTTACGGGCCGCCGTCACCGGCCAAGACGCTAACCAAAGTTGGCATCTTGCTGGTGGCAGGTCAGGCTCTATGTTATGTGTGTTCTCCATTGTTCAGTTGTTCAATTCCCCCCCATCCCTGCCCCCACAATGTTACCCCCCCCCCCCCACGAGGAAAACACACAGTTCAGCGTTCACAATACTTGGCTGTCCAGCGGGCCCGCGGGTCGAGCTCGCTCCAGCCGCCCATTACGTGTGCCATTTTCACACTTTAATACAGTCACTTCATTTGCATAAAATGTTCTTTGATTATATCCTTAATATTATGAACGGGAGCCGATATCTGGGACTATTTCTACGAAGACCTTGTGAAGCGCCTCAGTCGGCACTCGCTAGAGGAGGAGGAGGTCAATAGGGATATAAATGGGATTATGAAATTGTTTTGGAAGATTAGAAAGTACAACAAAAGAGTACAAGATGGAGAAATTTCGATTTATAAGACATATAGTGAAGTGCTGGACCAGGAGTTGTCAAGCATTTACACATCTTCTTTCGGCACCTGTACATCTTTCAGCACCTGTACATCTTTCAGCACCTGTACATCTTTCAGCACCTGTACATCTTTCAGCACCCTGTACATCTTTCAGCACCTGTACATCTTTCAGCACCTGTACATCTTTCGGCACCTGTACATCTTTCAGCACCTGTACATCTTTCGGCACCTGTACATCTTTCAGCACCTGTACATCTTTCGGCACCTGTACATCTTTCAGCACCTGTACATCTTTCGGCACCTGTACATCTTTCAGCACCTGTACATCTTTCAGCACCTGTTCATCTTTCAGCACCTGTACATCTTTCGGCACCTGTACATCTTTCAGCACCTGTACATCTTTCGGCACCTGTACATCTTTCAGCACCTGTACATCTTTCGGCACCTGTACATCTTTCGGCACCTGTACATCTTTCAGCACCTGTACATCTTTCGGCACCCTGTACATCTTTCAGCACCCTGTACATCTTTCGGCACCTGTACATCTTTCGGCACCTGTACATCTTTCGGCACCTGTACATCTTTCGGCACCTGTACATCTTTCAGCACCTGTACATCTTTCGGCACCTGTACATCTCTCGGCACCTGTTCATCTTTCAGCACCCTGTACATCTTTCGGCACCTGTACATCTTTCGGCACCTGTACATCTTTCAGCACCTGTACATCTTTCGGCACCTGTACATCTTTCGGCACCTGTACATCTTTCAGCACCTGCACATGTGAATACCACAAACTTGTAGCTACCAACATTCCTGTGTGACAGGCTGGTTTCTAGATGTAAATGTTTCCCCCAGATGGTGTACACACACACACACACACACACACACACACACACACACACACACACACACACACACACACGGGCTGACTGGAGGCCGATTCCGAAGAACCGAAGTTCAACTCTCGCAAGCACAACTAGGCGAGTACACACACACACACACACACACACACACACACACACACACACACACACACACACACACACACACACACATACGCACACACACACACACACGCACACACACACACACACACACACACACACACGCGCACACACACAGAGTGGTTGACAAATGGAATGCATTAGGGGGTGATGTCGTGGAGGCTGACTCCATACACAGTTTCAAGTGTAGATATGATAAGAGCCCGATAGGCTCAGGAATCTGTACACCTGTTGATTGACGGTTGAGAGGCGGGACCAAAGAGCCGGAGCTCAACCCCCGCAAACACAACTAGGCGAGTACACACGCACACACGCGCACACACGCACGCACGCCATTTTACGATAAAACAATTAAGTAACAACATTTAAAGACCTTGTGGTTAGGTTGTGTTTATTGGGATTAGACCAACATTGAGCCCATCCTCCTGAATAGCAATACTTGGTCTAACGAACAAAAATGGACTGTTGGAAGCCGAAAAAGTTCATGGTGTGTTACTGAATTAGCCCAAATGGCAGACTCTGAAATGGAAATGTAACTAAAGATTGCAGCCTAACATTTCCCAGTATTCCTAGCCCTAATATACGCTATCTTAGGCCTAATACAGTACCTATAGGTGCTATAATAGGGGCTGAACAACTTTAAAGGTTGATATTTTTCCGTGCCGTCTACACAAGGAACTGTACAACATGCTAACATGTTCCATGCAACAGTCCATTTTTTGTACGTTCGACCAAATACTTGCTGTACGAGCTATCATTACAGGAGGACGGGGCTACGAAACCACCACATTCGTACACGGAGCGCGGGCCCCGCCAAGTTCACTCAAGTAGTTTGACTAAAATTATGGAAAAAACAATGTAATTGTTGACAAAGATAATGACTGTGTACCGGAGTGTTTCCGTGTATATAATTTTCCTCGACGACGGGCGCCAGAAACATACGGCACACATCTGGTGTGCTTTCTCGTATCTAAATATAAGTATTCTTTCACCGCAATCATGCGCGCACACGCACGCACGCACGCATTCTGACACCCACAATTACCCCTCTCGTCCACACCTCAACACAAGCAGGCGAACACACGCATCAACCCTCTCACAAGCACGCATACATCCCCCAAAAACACGCATACACTCCCAACACACACACACACACACACACACACACACACACACACACACACACACACACACACACACACACACACACACACACACCTTTCCCCCCCCCACACACACTTTTTTTGTAACTAGCTGCCATCATAATAATAAGGAGTGGAAGTTAGATGAAATTGTTAATGTAAAAATCTGAGGTCAGTAATTCTTGATGCGTTACCGTTCATAGGATGAGTATGGGGTGAACAAACTACCCTACGCAGGATGAGTATGGGGTGAACAAACTACCCTACACAGGATGAGTATAGGGTGAACAAACTACCCTACACAGGATGAGTATGGGGTGAACAAACTACCACACACAGGATGAGTATGGGGTGAACGAACTACCATTCACAGGATGAGTATGGGGTGAACAAACTACCTCACACAGGATGAGTATGGGGTGAACAAACTACCACATACAGGATGAGTATGGGGTGAACAATAAACTAGTCGCCTCCGGCGGTAATAATAAAAAAATTCAATCTATACAGACTGATCCCACCCCCGTCAAACAATACTCAAACCAATTTCAGTCCCCCCCTCTCCCCCCCACCCCCTTCAACTCTCTCTCCCGTATCAATATAAATAGGAGCTGCCTCGTATGGGCCAATAGGCCTTCTGCAGTTACCTTCATTCTTATGTTCTTATAACCAATTGACCCATTCCCTTCCTCATTAACTATCCTCGCAGTTTCTTACTTCCCTGGACTCCTGATCCTTCCCCCTTAAGTATAAAGCTTTCAGTGTAAATATGACATAGCCCAATATGTTCTGGAACCTAAAAGCTAGTTAATTAAAGGTTGAGAATCGGGACCAAAGAGCCGAGGCTCATCCGCCGTAAATACAACTAGCCGAGTACTCCCTTTTTTAAAAACCATACGGCTATGTACGTCAAGATTCGAGCCTTCTCTATTCAACACGTCTCTTTCACCCTAGCCCAGCAGTATTCTACACTCTGATTCAGATTCTTTAATCGTAACAACTGATGTAAGTCATTATTCTCCAGATACCTCTCTTTGACATGCCTTCTCTTTCTCTGAGCAAACACTTCAACAGGTTCATCGTTCGATCCCTCGCCTGTCCACGTGGTTGAGCACTGTTCTGAACTTGCTGAACTCTGTCCTCACATACCAGTACTTAGTCAGTCTCATATTCCTTTTAAGTGTTAGGTATGCCCTGCCTTAGCACTCTTCATAAATACTTTATCTCCGCTTTGTACCACTCAACCATCCCAATGCTAGCCATGGTATCTTTCACATTATATTATCTCGATCTTCTAACCTGCGTCCCTCGTTCCCTTTTCTGTCCACAACTCTACCTTCACAACCATTCACTTCACTGACTCTCTTCACAAGTTACAAGCATTACCACTATGTCACACTCCTTTACACTGGCGTAATCACACATTTATTTGGTATAGGAACAGAATGCTAAACCTTTTTAGTGTACGGTGAAGTAACAGTACTGTACAGTACTGTGTATACAGTACACAGTGAACAAGCGAGTCAGCTGATCTTGCTGAACTCGTTTATCAGCGAACACCTGATAAACTAAAACAGGTGTTGTTAAAACAAAAATACAATAGACACCACAACGTACATACGACCATGTTTTGGAATCCCCTCTATGCTCCTATTCTCATTCATAAATCCTACGGTTCCCGACCCTAGCCCAATACCTTCTTCTCCAAGTCGTCTCGCTCCTTCCACAAATACATCCTTAGGTACCTCAGGATCCTCCTGTGAGTGATGCGCCCTAACCCCCAGTACCTTCAATGACCATTTCAATCTATTATCTTAAGACCACATAAGGCCCATATAGCAGTGCTGATGGAATCACAAAATAATTATATAAAATGAAAGACCCTGAGAATAACCCCAGCAGAATAGCAATATTCAAAACTAAACTAAAATGACAATGAATGTCATATCATAAGGAGTCCAAAAGATTAAAGAAAACCCACAAGGAAAAGCAGTAGCAGTGCTGATTATAAGAACCATTAACTTTCAGAAATTTCCAAAGAATACCTTGATAACTACACAACTAATTGGCACGTCAGACTGGAAGCAGCAGAATCGAAGAGTCAACAAACAGAACGTCAACCAGGAGGCCGCTGGTCACTGATCTTCAGGAACAATATCAAGGAACGACTCAAATACATCAAAGCAGCAAATCAATGATAAAATGATGTTATTAACAACATAAATAACAGAAACAATCCCCAAACGTAAGTGTAAATCTGTTCTACATTAATTTTTGTTTTATTTCGCCTCGAAACTCTCGAGTTTCATAGAAAATTAAAGTTGGTTGACAGTCCGGTGTTTGAATACGCGGCCCTGAGATAAAATGATATGCAAATGATATTTAATTATCGGAACATTTCAACAAATGTATCTGACTCTAATTTTAATTGTATTTACCTGTACAATTAACATTGATTTTCCTGGTACATAAACGTAAATAATTTAAATAATTAATTTACCTTTATTATATATATATATATATATATATATATATATATATATATATATATATATATATATATATATATATATATATATATATATATATATATATATAATCTCCCACAGACACACACACAAGCGAGCACCACTATAATTTCAACAATTTTACTCTGCATAAAAAGTTCTGAAGTTTTAACGGACATTCAAAAATGACCAATTACCGACTGTGACAGTAAAGCAATTTGTCATGATTTTGGGTTCGTTAGACTGGTGCTGCCATTCACCCCTCACAATCTGACCGATCAAAATCAAAATTGGCGCACAAGTTTTAATCACCATGTTTCGCCGCGATAAAACCTTCATAATTTTTTTTTTTTTGGTTTAAGTTTGGAAATGCAAAGTTTTGTGGGTATTGACTGAATATTTATAGTGGCTCCCTCCCTCCCACCCTCTCTCCCCCTCTCTCCCCCTCCCTCTCTCTCCCCAACTAATGGGTCACTCGCCGTCAACCACAACGGAACACGTTTTAGACTGAAATGTTCTGTTACACCAACGGTATAACAGAACATCCGCAACAGCAAGCAACCCCTTTTTTTCGGCCGAGCGGACAGCACGCTGGACTTGTGATCCTGTGGTCCTGGGTTCGATCCCAGGCGCCGGCGAGAAACAATGGGCAAAGTTTCTTTCACCCTATGCCTCTGTTACCTAGCAGTAAAATAGGTACCTGGGTGTTAGTCAGCTGTCACGGGCTGCTTCCTGGGGGTGGAGGCCTGGTCGAGGACCGGGCCGCGGGGACACTAAAGCCCCGAAATCATCTCCAGATAACCTCCAGATAACCCCTCCCATAAAAATATTACAAATCCACTATGAGCTCACAGTACAAAACAGAAGAAAGAACACCCAAAAAGATAATTTCAAATGGAGTGAAGCCGACAGCCCCAGAATTGGAATTCATTATTGGAATTAGAAGGAATTATCGAAATTAGGACTGCTGATTTAATACTTAAGAACAGGCCCCATATAAATAATACAACCCTCTTCATAAAGCAAACTTGGTATAACAATTTTCATGCTCCAGTGAAGGATGTCACCTTTGATCTACTTACCTATGACCACCTATCTACTTGGTATGACCACCACAAAGTTTTCGAGAAGACTGACCTGCCATCTACAAGCTGGTGCCCCTAGATACCATATGCAAAGTGAACACAACACTTACTAGGAACATGCTAGTACACAATACAAAAATCCTGGAATCCACCACTGACCAAGGAAGCTTGCAAATCCTGGAAGCAATACTTATAAAGAGAAAAAGAAATCCACTTTAAAATATACAGAATAACGACTTAAAATATACAGAATAACGACTTAAAATATACAGAATAACGACTTAAAATATACAGAATAACGACTTAAAATATACAGCATAACAATCTTCAAGGACTATGACATGTGCACTTGCTGAGCCACAGAGTCCTATCCCTTCAAGTTTGACTCCTGTTTGGGCAGCTCGTTCCCGCAAGCGTTCCCAACGTCAAGAAACTGTCGTACTAAGGTGCCTTATCTTAACCTACCGCAGGACCCCCACTAACAGAAAACGGGATTGTACGTCAATTTCACGAGCCGCTGCCATTTGTTGTTGTTATACGACAGTTTTTTGGTCCTAGGTAACGTATACGTCAAAATGCGACGTTCTATAAATTGACAGGTTGGTTTGGGAGTCGAGCAGATTAATTTCTGAGTTCAGATGGTTGATAAGATGCCAAAGAAAATGGCCATTGACGGACACCAGTTGACAGGGGTCATCAGTTGACGGACGGACACCAGTTGACAGGGATCATCAGTTGACGGACGGACACCAGTTGACAGGGATCATCAGTTGACGGACGGACGGACACCAGTTGACAGGGATCATCAGTTGACGGACGGACGCCACCTGACAGGGGTCATCAGTTGACGGAGGGACAGCAAGGGACGGGCAGAGACTAGTTAACAGCGACCATCTCCTTACGGTGGCCATCAAACGAGCAACATCTGACGGTAGTTACGAGCTGTTAGAAGCCATAAGACGAGGGAGTAATTACGAGAACGGCGGAAGTGTTCACCAGGATGTGTCACAACTTAGCCCGTCCTCCTCCACCAGGCGCTCCGTGGTCACCATCCACCTGATACACTGTGACCTCACAACACACCGTGACCTTAGAACATACTCAGTGGGACCTTGCGTGACGTAACACAGCACCTGTGGCCCAACACACACCAGTGTGACCCAACACACACCAGTGTGTAGCCCTACACATCTACATTATACGTTTAAATACCAGCCAGAATAAAATTGCAATGAATCAAAATGTCTCTTGTCGTGACTCACAATATCACTGACGAAGAATAATTCCTCTTTCCAGGAATTATTAATTTGGCTAAACAGCTTCGGTCTTAATCCATTGACCTTTCTTAGATATGTGATCCATAGTCTGTCTTGTTAACATGTACTTCCAATCATCATTCGTTAAGTGTTGTAGTAATGATCCTCTAGCTAATAATTCCTACTAACTTGTGGATTACAATACTCTCTAAATCCCATTTTCTATACCCCTGGCGAGAAGTAGACAGGCCGTGCATGAGACACGTAACATGATTGCTTCCCGTCGTAGAAACGGAGCTCATCATGGCCGAGGGGGGCAACACTACCTGGAATTTATCTGTAGTGTGTTCCGAGAGTTATTCTACTATCCTAAGTCCGGCCTGGGATCAGGTTTGTCTTGCAATAACCTGATCTACCAATACTGTACTCTGTCTGTCTGTCTGTGTCTGTCTGTCTGTCTGTGTCTGTCTGTCTGTCTGTCTGTCTGCCTGCCTGCCTGCCTGCCTGCCTGCCTGCCTGCCTGCCTGTCTGTCTGCCTGTCTGCCTGTCTGCCTGCCTGCCCTGCCTGCCTGCCTGCCTGCCCTGCCTGTCTGTCTGTCAAGACAAAGGGAAGTGTCACACTTATAAAGGAAACTATCATTTAACAAAGTCACTATTCGGATTCCTTGAGACTACTTAGAGATGGGTCCGCGGATCGGTGCCCACGCAGCTCTGTTTATGACACGGCTGACGTTCTGATCAACCAAACTGTTGGTACCGGCTGCTCGTGTCAACGTCGTCAACGTATAAACACCGGGAAAATTTAATCGCGTATCGCGTCTTTAAAAGTCTTGCTTTCAATGATAACGGTAATTATGGCAAGGTGATTACGAGGAGACATTGCCAAGCCAGTATGTCTATTACGCACATGAAAGGCACACGAGGACGCTGTGAACGAACCGTACTCAACTGGTCTGACCATCAGGGATCGAACACTGACCTGCACAAAGAGAAACCGCCACAGTCCCGACCAGCCAACGGTCGATTATGAAATTCATGATCTTTAAGACGATATCACAATCAAAGAAACAGTACAAAAAAAGAAACAATGTGCATAGCGTATAGCAAAGTGGGTCTAGAAACCTCCCGTCAATGTCAACAACCAATGGCAGCCCAAGAAACCGGAACACATTAATAATTAAGCCGGGTTGCAACTGTTGACTAGACAACAGCTGACGCGTGGTGTTTACCCGCCGCCAGCTGTTGTTGCTACACAGGAGCGCCAGCAGGGGAAACTGTGGAGGTAGAAGCAGTAACCGCAGCTTCAGCAGCAGCACCAGCGGCGGCTGCACAACTTGCAGCTGAACGACCACTACCACCATCTCCCACCACAACCAAAATATCCCATCTCACCACAACAGCCACCACTCACACACAGGCTACACCCAGTGGCCACAACAGCCTGGCTACACCCAGTGGCCACAACAGCCTGGCTACACCCAGTGGCCACAACAGCCTGGCTACACCCAGTGGCCACAACAGCCTGGCTACACCCAGTGGCCACAACAGCCTGGCTACACCCAGCGCTATATACGACCTCCAGGCTACACCCAGCGCTATATACGACCTCCAGGCTACACCCAGCGCTATATACGACCTCCAGGCTACACCCAGCGCTATATACGACCTCGAGGCAACACCCAGCGCTATATACGAACTTCAGGCTACACCCAGCGCTATATACGACCTCCAGGCTACACCCAGCGCTATATACGATCTTCAGGCTACATCCAGCGCTATATACGATCTTCAGGCTACATCCAGCGCTATATACGATCTTCAGGCTACATCCAGCGCTATATACGACCTCCAGCCTACACCCAGCGCTATATACGACCTCCAGGCTACACCCAGCGCTATATACGACCTCCAGGCTACACCCAGCGCTATATACGACCTCCAGGCTACACCCAGCGCTATATACGACCTCCAGGCTACACCCAGCGCTATATACGACCTCCAGGCTACACCCAGCGCTATATACGACCTCCAGGCTACACCCAGCGCTATATACGACCTCCAGGCTACACCCAGCGCTATATACGACCTCCAGGCTACACCCATCACTATATATGACCTCCAGGATACACCCATCACTATATATGACCTCCAGGCTACACCCAGCGCTATATACGACCTCCAGGCTACACCCATCACTATATATGACCTCCAGGATACACCCATCACTATATACGACCTCCAGGCTACACCCAGCGCTATATACGACCTCCAGGATACACCCATCACTATATATGACCTCCAGGCTACACCCAGCGCTATATATAGTATAGCGGTTGTATAGTGAGGTGTAGTGATGGGTTATATAGTGATGTGAAGTGATGGGTTGTATAGTGATGTGAAGTGTTGGGTTACATAGTGATGTGTAGTGATGGGTTACATAGTGATGTGTAGTGTTGGGTTACATAGTGATGTGTAGTGATGGGTTACATAGTGATGTGTAGTGTTGGGTTACATAGTGATGTGTAGTGATGGGTTACATAGTGATGTGTAGTGATGGGTTACATAGTGATGTGAAGTGTTGGGTTACATAGTGATGTGTAGTGATGGGTTACATAGTGATGTGTAGTGTTGGGTTACATAGTGATGTGTAGTGTTGGGTTACATAGTGATGTGTAGTGATGGGTTACATAGTGATGTGTAGTGATGGGTTACATAGTGATGTGTAGTGATGGGTTACATAGTGATGTGTAGTGATGGGTTACATAGTGATGTGTAGTGTTGGGTTACATAGTGATGTGTAGTGATGGGTTACATAGTGATGGGTTACATAGTGATGTGTAGTGTTGGGTTACATAGTGTTGTGTAGTGTTGGGTTACATAGTGATGTGTAGTGATGGGTTACATAGTGATGTGTAGTGATGGGTTACATAGTGATGTGTAGTGATGGGTTACATAGTGATGTGTAGTGATGGGTTACATAGTGATGTGTAGTGTTGGGTTACATAGTGAGGGGTTACATAGTGATGTGTAGTGTTGGGTTACATAGTGATGGGTTACATAGTGATGTGTAGTGGTGACAAAAATACCAGTGAAGCAACACGGAATAATATCAAAGTAGGGCAGAAAAGCAGTGGTAAATATTACACAGCTTGAGAGCCGCTGGCACTCTCTACATTTTTAAACACAAGCAGAGGAAACGTGGATGGTCTATTACCCTCCATGATATATGCAGAGGTGGTAAATATCTGATGAAAAGTTCATCACAAAAACATCCTCTCTCTCTCTGTGACTGCTTGATATGTAACCCTTGGTGTAATGTTGTGGACATGCGCATGTCGGCTGGCTGGCTGGCTGCCTGGCTGGCTGGCTGGCTGGCTGGCTGGCTGGCTGGCTGCATGTCTGTCTCCATATCTGTATGTATGTGCCTGCTTGATACGTGCTTGATGGGGTTCTGGGAGTTGTTCTACTCCCAAAGCCCGGCCCGAGGCCAGGCTCGACTTGTGAGAGTTTGGTCCACCAGGCTGTTGCTTGGAGCGGCCCGCAGGCCCACATACCCACCACAGCCCGGTTGGTCCGGAACTTCTCTTAGAAAACAGTCCAGTTTTCTCTTGAAGATGTCCACGGTTGTTCCGGCAATATTTCTTATTGCAGGTGCAGGTGTGTGGTTCCCAGTATGTCTGTATGGCTTACGACGTACACTGTGTACGGACGCTTACGACTAGAGCACTGTGTATGGACACTTACGACCTACACTGTGTATGGGGTACTGGTAAAGACGGGGTAACTGTAATGATGGTTATGTTTAGTAGAGATGGTTACAGTGATAAGCACTGTGTGTAGAGATGGTTACAGTGATAAGCACTGTGTGTAGAGATGGTTACAGTGATAAGCACTGTGTGTAGAGATAGTTACAGTGATGAGTACTGTGTGTAGAGATGGTTACAGTGATGAGCACTGTGTGTAGAGATGGTTACAGTGATGAGCACTGTGTGTAGTGAAGATGTGGTCTCCTGTCCCCGAGACTCTCCAGGTAAACTCTCCAGTGTGACAGTGATTCTCGGCTTCCTTTCCCTAACTCGGCCAGTTCAGGTACTTTTAGTTTACAGGAACATATCCATCCTTTATTCCAATGGATAAAGTCTGTGATAGGTACAAGCTTACCAGGGGTGCCCAGAGACGGGGGTTCGATCCCACCGTATGACTTAATATTTTCTCGTAGATAAATAGCGTTCTTGTTATTTCACTGTGAGTGGACGACACAGTCAACAAAAGTATTTTGTTGACTGTGTATTTTGACTGAATTTTATTTTGCTCGCCAGGTATTTACTATTTGTGCCTGCAGAATCAAGGGAGCCGGTCGGCCGAGTGGACAGCACGCTGGACTTGTGATCCTGTGGTCCTGGGTTCGATCCCAGGCGCCGGCGAGAAACAATGGGCAGAGTTTCTTTCACTCTATGCCCCTGTTACCTAGCAGTAAAATAGGCACCTGGGTGTTAGTCAGCTGTCACGGGCTGCTTCCTGGGGGTGGAGGCCTAGTCGAGGACCGGGCTGCGGGGACACTAAATAGCCCCGAAATCATCTCAAGATAACCTGGACCCCACCTTTCTAACCAATTTATTTTCCCTTTATGTCTACTACATATATTTCTCTCAAACACAGACACACACCCCCAGGAAGCAGCCCGTAGCAGCTGTGCAACTCCCAGGTACCTATTTACTGCTAGGTGAACAGGAACATATGGGTGAAAGAAACTGCCCATTTGTTTCTGCCTGGTCCGGGCACCGAACCCGGGCCCTTAGGGCTACGACCCCCGAGCGCTGTCCACTCAGCCGCGAGGACCCACACCATGATGTAGATGCAACAATGAGTTCAAACGTCAACTCAAGGATCAGGGTAGGAAGATTACCGCCAGAATACAGCCAATCACAGCACAGTCCTCAAACAACCAATTACACTACGCAAACACAACCCACATCACTCTAAACCCACCAACCAGAAGCCCGCCATCCCTCCCCCCCCCCCCGGAGTTCAGTATATAGCCAGAGAACGAAATTAGCTGGACAGCACCGCTCTTGTGCCAGGTAAGTCCACTACGGGCTCACCATAGCCCGTGCTACTTGCCCCGCTCCTGTGCCAGGTAAGTCCACTACGGGCTCACCATAGCCCGTGCTACTTGCCCCGCTCCTGTGCCAGGTAAGTTACGGGCTCACCATAGCCCGTGCTACTTGCCCCGCTCCTGTGCCAGGTAAGTTACGGGCTCACCATAGCCCGTGCTACTTGCCCCGCTCCTGTGCCAGGTAAGTTACGGGTTCACCATAGCCCGTGCTACTTGGGACTTGTTCCGAGTAGCTGAATCTATAACAACAACAACAACATTAGCTGGACCAATTAGGGAGGCACCAGCGTGCTAGTTCGACCAAACAGCCCTTACCACCCGGACATGAACAACATGTTCACTTGATTTGCCACTTCATACAAAATATGGGGTTCTAAACCCCATTAATACAAGCTACCCACCTAACCTAGCTAACTTAAAATATAGAAAACGTACATATCTTATATATTTTCATAGTACCTTTTATTTTGTACGTTGGAGACCATAACTTACACAATGAGGCGCCCTAACACTCGTCCCCCAGATTTCCAACACAGTGATCTGGAGGAAGTGGGCTGGGGCCAGATTCACGAAGCAGTTACGCAAGCACTTGCGAACCTGTGCATCTTTCCTCAATCTTTGGCGGCTTTGTTTCCAATTATTAAACAGTTAATAAGCTCCGAAGCACCAGGAGGCTGTTTATAACAATAACAACAGTTGATTGGGAAGTTTTCATGCTTGTAAACTGTTTAATAAATGTAAACAAAGCTGTTAAAGATTGAGGAAAGATGTACACGTTCGTAAGTACTTGCGTAACTGCTTCGTGAATCTGGTCCCTGGAGTGCGGTGGGTTGAGTAGGAGTGGGTTGGGTAGGGATGGTTACCTTGAGGTGCTTCCGGGGCTTAGCGTCCCCGCGGCCCGGTCGTCGACCAGGCCTCCTGGTTGCTGGACTGATCAACGAGGCTGTTGGACGCGGCTGCTCGCAGCCTGACGTATGAGTCACAGCCTGGTTGATCAGGTATATTTTGGAGGTGTTTATCCATTTCTCTCTTGAACACTGTGAGGGGTCTGCCAGCTGCCATTGGGATGGGTTGTGTCGGGGTAGATCCCGACACTTTGGGGATCTACCCCGACACAACCCATCTTTTTTGACACTGAAATGACACTTTTGACACTTCCATGTTTCCAAGCCAGTGCTGTCCCCTCACCCAAGCCTCTCCCGGTCCACTCATAATGTGAGCTAAAAGGAAAGCTGTGTTTCTATTGGTCAATGACAAGGATCACGAGAGAAACAATCGTCACTCCCTAAGAACCATGTTGCTTTCCTTCTATGAGTAGGACTGACTGTGTCCTGTACCCTAGTGTGTCTTGTTTAAGTTCCTCGTACCCACCATACCTCAGTACCTGGAACTTGTCACTGTTAAACATCATGTTATTTTCAGTTGCCCAGTCGAATACTTATTTTATCTGTCTGTAGTTTCTCAGTGTCTTCTACAGTGGCAATTTTCATGCTGAATTTTGTATCATGTGCAACAGTAAGGCAATTCAAGTTCAAGTATGTTTATTGAGATAAGAAAGAAACAGATCTCAAAGGGATAGAGTAGCTTTATTAAGGTATTTCTACCCCCCTAAGGCAATAACCTGGGAGGTGAAGGGGGGGGAGGACGGTACAAGATGCTAACTAGACAGGTGTCCCGGCACTATGTTAGTGAATATAAATATTGGTGATATTAGGCTACTTAAGAGTACAATGACAAATTTTAAGTCTTCCACCCAACATAACCAAACGTGAGGTAAGATCATATTAGTTGGTGGAACATATTAATTGGATGGGATTTATAAGAGTGGCTAGGTTAGTTGAGTTGTATTGGTTATGTCGGGCGTAACCCTGTTAGGTTAGACGAGAGGTAGTAACGCACACCCAAAAAGTTCCAGACAAGTAACACTAACATCACACACAAAACTCTGAAAAAGCAGGTGTCCACGCTGGGACACCTGCCTTAACATGTGACAGGTGTACCCTTCCGGTCAAAACTCCCTACCTGATGGTGTCCTCGGGGCCGGTCGCGGCAGCTGTGTGGAGGCAAAATCGGCGATGGGGTGGGATAGGGGCGGGGGTGGAGGAAGGGAATAGGGAGAGGTGGGACGGGGGAAGATTGGGGGAGAGGGAGAGAGAGACCCGGACACTACTGGGTAACTCACCTGTGTGTATGTGTGTGTACTCACCTAGTTGTGTTTGCGGGGGTTGAGCTCTGGCTCTTTGGTCCCGCCTCTCAACCGTCAATCAACAGGTGTACAGGTTCCTGAGCCTATTGGGCTCTATCATATCTACACTTGAAACTGTGTATGGAGTCAGCCTCCACCACATCACTGCCTAATGCATTCCATTTGTCAACCACTCTGACACTAAAAATGTTCTTTCTAATATCTCTGTGGCTCATTTAGGCCCTCAGCTTCCACCTGTGTCCCCTTGTGCGTGTGCCCCTTGTGTTAAATAACCTGTCTTTATCTACCCTGTCGATTCCCGAGAGAGAGAGAGAGAGAGAGAGAGAGAGAGAGAGAGAGAGAGAGAGAGAGAGAGAGAGAGAGAGAGAGAGAGAGAGAGAGAGAGAAAGAGAGAGAGAAAGAGAGAGAGAAAGAGAAAGAGTGAGTGAGTGAGTGAGTGAGTGAGTGAGTGAGTGAGTGAGTGAGTGTGAGTGTGTGAGTGTGTTAGAAAAGATAGAGGAAATAGATTTGTCATGTTACAACATTGAATACAATCACTTTCTGTAGACAGGCTCACCAATACTGGCAGGAATACAGAACACACTAGAGACAGACCGGCAAATACAGTCAGACACGTAGACCAAAAAATGTATACCTTTTTCTCTTTTTTCCTGGCGCTTTTGTGAGTCAGCGGCCGTAAACGCCAAAAACATTTTTCCTTGAACTCAAAAAACATGCTCTCCTTTGTGACCCTTTCCCCCAAAGAACGACCCATGCCATCTACTGAAACTATAGTACACTCAACCCTCCTGCCTCTGCTGGCCTCCTGCCTCTGCTGGCCTCCTGCCTCTGCTGGCCTCCTGCCTCTGCTGGCCTCCTGCCTCTGCTGGCCTCCTGCCTCTGCTGGCCTCCTGCCTCTGCTGGCCTCCTGCCTCTGCTGGCCTCCTGCCTCTGCTGGCCTCCTGCCTCTGCTGGCCTGCTGCTCTGCTGGCCTCCTGCTCTGCTGGCCTGCTGGCCTCCTGCTCTGCTGGCCTGCTGCTCTGCTGGCCTGCTGCTCTGCTGGCCTCCTGCTCTGCTGGCCCTGCTGCTCTGCTGGCCTGCTGGCCTGGTGCTCTGCTGGCCTCCTGCTCTGCTGGCCTGCTGGCCTGCTGCTCTGCTGGCCTGCTACTCTGCTGGCCTGCTGCTCTGCTGGCCTGCTGCTCTACAGGTCTAATGGCAGAGATGCAGATAATATTTACCCCGGAGGCGTGGCAAGCCCCACAGCGCTAAGATATTAAGGACTACGTAACAAAAATATAAGATATTTGGAGTTTCCAATTAGTAATGGTAATGTCTCCTCGCAGACATAACAACATAGGATAAAAAACCCACACTTGTTTATTTGTGAAATTTATGAAAGGAATTTACACCAAGAGTCTTTCGCACTCTGCTTTGTTAAGGCCTGAGTGTGTGAGTAGGACCAGACTTGCATCTCAACAATGTAAAAGACTGTAAATTCCTTTCATACATTTCACAAATACACAAGTGTGGGGTTTTATCCAATGTTTCAAATTCCTTCCGTGGGACGGTATTTCTTAGCCAAGTGCGCGCGCACGCACGCACACACACACACACACACACACACACACACACACACACACACACACACACACACACACACACACACACAATGCTTGGTGGCTTGTGCACCAAATGTGTACGAGGGGTCGGGGACCGTTGTTCCAGGTCAGACTCCTAGCGAATTGGCTGTCCGTATCTGGAGCATATACCTGGAGCATACCTGGAGAGGGTTCAAGGAGTCCTACTCCACTAGCCCGGCCTGAGGACAGGCTCGACTTGCGATAACTGGTCCAATAGGCTGATGTATGGAGCGGACCGCAGGCCAACATATCCACTACAGCCTGGTTGGTCCGGCACTTCTTGCAAGAACTTGTTCAAGTGCCTCCTGAATACATCCACTTTTGGTCCAGCAATATTTCTAATGCTTGCTGGGAGGGTGTTGAACAGTTGTAGATCCCTCATGCTCAGTGTTCTCTGAGTGTGCCTATGGCACCTCTTCTCCTCACTGGTTCTATTCTGCATTTCCTTCCGTATCTCTCGCTCCAGCATGTTGTTATTCTACTGTGCAAATTTGGGACCTGGCCTTCCAGTATCTTCCATGTATATATTATTTGATACCTCTCTCATCTCCTTAACAGATTAATTATTATTAACATCTTTATTGACAAAATTAATTACAATTTTGCCTAATCTGAGGATTTTGATAGTCTTATTAAATTGAGGTTAATGCTAGTATTCACTGTCACGCAGGACAGAGGGTCATACATAAGACAATAGGCCTAAACTGTAGGCTGAAGCACATATATATCACGGTTACAATCAATGTTTTAATGTGTGGATATGTGAAAACAACTTTCTATTGTGCACTGCCACACAAGTGCAGGGATGGGTTCATAAGTGATACAGCTTAGAATATAAGTAGAAATTGTTCTTTATTCTTTCATACTTAACAGAGAGTACATTTTGAGAGCTTTGAGACGGTGCGAATATTTGAGATGTTTTATCGTTTCTATGCGTGCCGTAAATGTTCTCTGTATTCCCTCTAATTCAGAGATCTCTCCTGTTCTGAAAGGGTGAGTGAGTACCGAGCAGTACTCAAGACGGGACAGCACCAGTGATTTAAATAGTATTAGCATTGCTGTGGGATCTCTGGATGTGAACGTTCTCCTAATCCATTCAATTATTTTCCTGGCCGCCGCTATATTTGTTCGGTTATGTTCACTAAATGTCAGGTCGTCAGACATCATAATTCCAAGATTTTTTTTACATGTTACTTTTTTTTTTCTACGAGTAGGTCTGAGTGAGCCTAAATAGGTGTTCTGCCTACCAGGATCAACACTCGGTGTTGTATGGTGACTAACACACGATATCTGCTCATGTTAAAGGATGAGGGGACCCATACTGAGCATGTAGACAGCTCACTGGTGGTGCCACCATCTTCCTGCCTGGGAGAGACACAGCATCTACGGGCTGCATCCTGGGGATGTGTACTCGCCTAGTTGTGCTGGCGAGGGTTGAGCTCTGGCTCTTTGGACCCGCCTCTCAACTGTCAATCAACTGTTTTCTAACTACTACTACTACTACTACTCTCTCTCTCTCTCTCTCTCTCTCTCTCTCTCTCTCTCTCTCTCTCTCTCTCTCTCTCTCTCTCTCTCTCTCCACACCACACACACACCCCAGGAAGCGGCCCGTGACAGCTGACTAGCTCCCAGATACCTATTTACTGATAGGTAACAGGGGCATTCAGGGTGAAAGAAACTTTGCCCATTTGTTTCTGCCTGGTGCGGGAATCGAACCCGCGCCACAGAATTACGAGTCCTGCGCGCTATCCACCAGGCCCGTGTGTGTGGGGGGGGGGGGGGGGTAGGGGATGTGTAAGGTAATACGAATAGGTTATGACAAAAAATAAGTCGTCAGTACACAAGACAACGGACGGATAGAATAAGTCCAAGAGCTAACAGCTCTATCTTACGGGCGCAAATTGTAAATACTGTACATACAAAAGACCACCAACACTAACGACCACCACCTCCACTAACGACCACCACCTCCACTAACGACCACCACCAACACTAACGACCACCACCAACACTAACGACCACCACCACCACACTAACGACCACCACCACCACAAACGACCACCACCACCACAAACGACCACCACCACCACAAACGACCACCACCACCACCACCACCACAAACGACGACCACACAAACTGCCAACACACAAACACAAGACGTCTTAAGGAAGCCCACACACCTGGCCGCCGTAAACAAAAGGAGTTACACAACCCACATAAACTCCTCTACCCTTAAAATGTGTCTGGAAAATCCACACACACTTGGCAGACATCACCGACAAGTGGTTCATGGCCCGGACCATGCAGCTCCTCCAGCACGTTTGTAAAGGAAAATATAATGAGGGAATAAATCAATCTCAAATTCAACGACCAACTGATTGACTGATGTATTGACGGACGGCTTGACGGACGGCTTGACGGACGAATTGACGGACTGCTTGACGGACATATTGACGGACATATTGACGGACATATTGACGGACATATTGACGGACATATTGACGGACATATTGACGGACGAATTGACGGACGAATTGACGGACAAATTGACGGACGAATTGACGGACGAATTGACGGACGAATTGACGGACGAATTGACGGACGAATTGACGCCTTGCTTGCTCGCACGCTCTCCCTCTCGCTCTCAGTGTTTGCAACGCTGTCCACCCATATGCAATGCACCCGACATGCAATGCATTTCAATTTCCACGACAGACCACATCGTTAAAAAACCGTTGTTTTGCGAAACGTAAAGCACCGCAATATTGACGCTTTCTCGGACTAATGAGCATCGAGCACACGAGACTGCAGGGGCCAGATTCACGAAGCAGTTACGCAAGCACTTACGAACCTGTACATCTTTTCTCAATCTTTGGCGGCTTTGTTTACAATTATTAAACAGTTAATGAGCTCCGAAGCACCAGGAGGCTGTTTATAACAACAGGTGATTGGGAAGTTTCATGCTTGTAAACTGTTTAATAAATGTAACCAAAGCCGTCAATGATTAAGGAAAGATGTACACGTTCGTAAGTGCTTGCGTAACTGCTTCGTGAATCTGGTCCCTTGGTGAATTGCCTATTTTAGGATTTTTTTTTTTTTTTGTAATTAAACTATTAAACAAGCGCAAAATTCAATGTGGTTTTGCCTAACCAGAAGCGAATGAATCCCAGGAAACCATCCACAATCAGAAGACACGTCAATATTGCGGTGCTTTGGACTAAAACATCGGAATTTTGACGTTTTGGTCCCACGTAGAACCATCAGAACATTGAAAGGCTGGCACGGAATACTTAAAGTATCACACGATACAATAAAGTACAATACAACATAACAAAATACAGTATAATGCAGCATAATACAACAATGATATGTGAGTGAGGTTGTATGCTTCCGTCAAGGATGAAAATCAATTTGTCCCGTCTACAGAGATGGACAAGAACGGATTTAATTAATTAAGCAATTCGCTGAATTCTCTAACCTCATTACAAAAAAAACTTCAAGCCATCCATTGATTTATATTTTGTAAATTAACACAACACAGAAGCCTTAGAGGACCAAGCCATACACTGATTTGTATTTTTTAAATGTATACAACGCTAGGATTTTCATGAAAGACAATATAGAGGCCACAGCAAACCTCCCAACTAATGTCGGTCATATCTTTCAATGGGCCACACACACCGCCAACATTATGATTAATGAGGATAAGTTAGGACTCCTGCACTATGGGAAAACAAAATTTATCAAACCAGAAACCACATATAAAATGAAGTCAAACCACGCTATTAAAATAAAAAGAATGACAGATTTGGGAGTAATGGCGTCGGAAGACCAAACTTTTAAAAAAAAACACAAAAAAGTAGCTGTCACAACTAGAAGAGAAATGACAGATCGCATAACAAGAACCTTTCAAATAAGAGAGGCGATACCAATGACGGTACTCTTGAAGACACGCGTGCTCTCTAGGGTATTGTTGCCCACTAACAGCCCCATTCAAAGCTGGAGAAAATGCCGACCTGGAGAACGTGCAGAAGTCTTGTACTTCTAGAATCCCCTCAATATATCATGTAAGGTATTGGGACTACTTACAATTTTTAAATCTGTATTCTCTAGAGCGCTGGAGAGAAAAATATACTAATTTATACTTGGAAATTATTAAACAGACTGTATAAACAGACTGTATAAACAGACTGTTCCAAATGTGCACACGGAAATAACTCTTCATGAGACCAGGAGGCATGGCAGGATGTGCAAAGTTGCCCCCGTTGAAGAGCAGAGGTGCAATAGGTATGCTGATAGAATTTTATGAACATCAAAGGCCCAAGACTGTTCAACGCTCTCCATCTTCTACGGGCTCACCATAGCCCGTGTTACTTGGAACTTTTTGTTCCAGGCAGCGAATCTTTAACAACAACAACAACAACAGCTCTCCATCTACACACATAGGGGCATAACTGACCGACCTCTTGGTCAAAAGAGAACTCAATAAACACCTCTAAAGGATACTTGATCAACCGGGCTGTGGCGTTTCATACGTCAGGCTGCGAGTAGCTGTGTTGTTGTAATCCACAAGTTAGGAGTAAATCAACCTGTCTTCTTACAAATTACGTCTGAATTTGGCCGTTTGCCCGTATGACCGAAAATGGACGTAATTTAAAAATAAAAAAAAATTGAAAATAAATTTTGTATTTTTTTTTCCAAAACAGTAAGTTAAGGGTCCACTGGTAGGTTAGGACAAGAAATTCTCCTATAGTTTCAAAACGTCATGAAAAACGTTAATTGAAATTGAAACAAGTTTATTGAGGTAAAATACACACAAAGGAATGAGGTAGCTCAAGCTATTCTCACCCTGTTCAGTACATCGTGTTCATACATGATTATTAGTACATATAAACACATCACAAACAATAAACATATTACGTTAATTGAAGTGTCCTCTGCTAACCTTTCCGAGTCAGCCGGGGGACTCAAACAGAAAACGGGACAGTACATCACTTTCGTGAGCCGATTTCATTTCAAATTACTCTTAAGTCCATTTTCGGCCATAGCGCACATACGTGCGAAAAGCGACGTTATTTTTAAGACGAAAGGATGGATCGGGAACGTCCAGGGGGTTTATTTCTATGGGTAACTGATTTAACCATTGAGATGGTTAATTAAATTAATGTGTTAATTATAGTCAGAGAATATTTTATGTTTATTTGAAAACCCAAAGGCGTCAATCACCTTCCGTTCCTTCAGTGAGTTCCAGCATAAACCTCAAGGTACGCCTCAAGTGTCTGGTGTGGAGAAGTAGCTGGTGGAAAGTAACTGTTCCTGAGGTAAGGAACCACCACTTTGAACCACTTAAGGAACCACTTTGTAGTTGTGTAAGGGTTGTATTGGGCGTGATCCTGGCTTCATGTATCACATTAACTTTGGTGGACCCCGGCAGGGCTTCACCACAGCGTCCAACAGTCTGATTGACCAGACCACCAATCAGGAGGCCTGGTCCGAGACAGGGTCGTGGGGACATTGATTCCCGGAATCCCCCACACCCCCCGCAACGAGGGCAAGTCCGGACCAACTGGGTTAGGCGCGGTCGACCTGCGGACTGCCCGAACCAGCAAGCAACCTTTTAGGTTAGGTTATCACAAGACAAGCTTGTGATAACTCTCAGAACCCACTCCGAGTATACTACAGGTATACTACAGGTATACTCCAGGTATACTCCTTGTATACCGAGCACTCAAACCAGCCCGTTCTGTGTATTTGCCACTCCGTAATAAATACAACGGTTTGCCTAACCAGAAACGTACAAACCTATGCAACCCACCCATTAAAATTTGTAAGGGCCTGTCAGTAGGGGGCCTGACAGCTGAGTGGACAGCGCTTCGGATTCGTAATCCTGAGGTTCCGGGTTCGATCCCCGGGGGAGGCGGAAACAAATGGGCAGAGTTTCTTTCACTTTGATGCCCTGTTCACCTAGTAGTAAATAGGTACCTGGGAGTTAGTCAGCTGCTACGGGCTGCTTCATCCCCTGCTGCTTCTGGGGATGTGTAGTAAAAAGGAGGCCTGGTCGAGGACCGGGCCGCGGGGACGCTAAGCCCCGAAATCATCTCAAGATAACTCAAGATAATACATGTCGTCGTATCCCATGCATATAAAACGTCGGTATTACGGTCGATTAGTTTCTACTAAGACGTCGTATTTTTACCGGATTGGTCGATTCCGTAAAAAACGCGACGGATTAGGGGGCGAGTAGGACTTATGAGACCACGAACGATGAGAGACGAAATAAAGTGAACACCTGCGGGGAAAACACTAGCTCGGGGAGTCTTAGAGTGGTCGTCTTCGCTCAGTTAATGGTAGGAACAGCTCGGTGCTCTCACTGTTGTGGGAGTGAGAGCAGTAACAGCAGCTGTAACAGCAGCAATAACAGCAGCTGTAACAGCAGCAATAACAGCAGCTGTAACAGCAGCAATAACAGCAGCTGTAACAACATCAGCATTAACGGCAGTAACAGCATCAGCAACAAGAGCAGCACTAACAGCAGGAGGAACGGTAACAGCCATCCTACACAGAATCAATAACTACAGCAACAAAAACAATCATAACTACATAAGCTTTGGTTGTGTGGCCTTGGGATAAGTTTGACGTGATTTGTCCTGTAATTTGCCCGTTGGGAAGTTTGCCGTCAAAATACGGTGTACTATGTGAGAGGACGGGTTAGGTTGGTTAGGTTAGGTAAAACAATTTAAAACTTAAGCTACGATAGAAAACGCGAATTTCTGTGAACAAAGCCTTTGACACAAGAAAATTGGACGACTAAAGAAATTTCAACCAAATTATATAACATTTACGTTTATACATTTTCAAAAAGACTGTATACAACATTTAAATCTGTCTTATGACTTGAAATTTTGCCAAATTCACCACAGAAACAGGATCAATTTACCAAATTCACCACCTGCTGATTAGTAATCACATCGGCCCAACCTTGACATGCTTTGTTTACAGCCACATCAAAGACGCAGCCAAAGAAACATTCCTAAAACATCCTGCTTTAGGGTGTCAGGGGTAGGGGTAGGGGGGATGTTTCTGGCTCGCGTATGTTGCAAAAAATTATTCCACATCAAAGGTATATCAATATTGCCCATTACAAAGCCCAGTCCTCAAAGGACGCCATAACCAGCCCAGTTCCCTTGGGATATAGGCTAATGACTTGTCAATGAATATATGAATTTCTGAATTAACGCTGCTATCCGTTTCCCGGTTCAGGCAGTGGCTCTCATATTCTACACTTAAATTTCAAGGTCGCATTTCCTAATTCAGTAACAGATTTTATATTTTTCGGTCACAGTAATGTGCGATTAAATTTCAGGTTTAAAGAATAAATACATTTTCCAGGAGCGGACGATGAGTGACAAAAACGGGTCTGAAGACACGAAGACCAGACCACACACCAGAAGATGAAGAGACGACGACGTTTCGGACCTTCGTGGACCATTATCAAGTCGATTGTCTACGTCGTCGTCTCATCTGGTGTGTGGTCTTCCCATTTTTCAGGTGTAAACCTCTATTGTTAATCTATACCTATAAAATGAATGTCTGATTTCATCTACTTACGGGCTATTCATGCCCGTGCCACCTCTTGGGTGGCTTAATCTTCTTCAATCAATCAATATGCTTTCCCCAGTAGGAGGCCAGATGTTTGGGGGTTAGTCACGCAACTTTGTAGGATGACACAATGGTTGTACGGGAGAGTCAAGTCAGGGTTAACACCGGCATCTCTAACAAGTCCACCTACAATTTGTATGAATTCTGAAACATAAGTTGTGTTTTCTGTATAATTATTTAAGAGATTTTCTGCGCTTCGTAATATTAAATTTTCTAAGAGAGTCGTGGGAGGGGGGAGGGGGGAAAAAGTGGAAAAGGTGGGAGAGATGAGAGGGGGGAGGAGAGGATAAGTCAGTTCCACTATTTCGGACGTTCTTCTTGATTACCTGTTGACGATTTCGAGGGTTGTTCTCCTCCGCAGCCTGGGCAGTGAGTAGCCTTCCCTGGTGACATCTGCTCTAAGAGGCTCTTTGTCTTCGTAGCTAAGTAGCCATCACGGCCAAGAACAGCATGGACAAGGGCAAGGCCATGAGGTTATGGGTCAACACTAGTAATTCAGATGGACCAGAGGGATAGCAGTGTAAAAGTAGATATCAGGTAACATAAGCTTTAAAGCTCCCCATACTTCAAAATAGTCGAGGACAACCCCCATACATGGCTTTAGAAGTCGGTGTAATTAGGGAAGTGAGTGGGTAGATGCTGCGTAACTGACAAGTGGGGCCCAGAGCTACACCTTGCCGCGCGTGTGTGTGTGTAATTACCTAAGTGTAGTTACAGGATGAGAGCTACGCTCGTGGTGTCCCGTCTTCCCAGCACTCTGTCATATAACGCTTTGAAACTACTGAAATATAGTTTATGAAAGTGTGTGTGTGTGTGTGTGTGTGTGTGTGTGTGTGTGTGTGTGTGTGTATATGTATTCACCTAGTTATGTTTGCGGGGGTTGAACTTAGCTCTTTCTCGCCCGCCTCTCAACTGTCAATCAACTGTTTACTAACTATTCCCCCCCCCCCACACACACACCCCAGGAAGCAGCCCGTGACAGCTGACTAACTTCCAGGTACCTATTTACTGCTAGGTAACAGGGGCATTCAGGGTGAAAGGAACTTTGCCCATTTGTTTCTGCCTGCTGCGGGAATCGAACCCGCGCCGCAGAATTACGAATCCTGCACGCTATCCACCAGACTACCAGGTCCCCAGTCCGTGTGTGTGTGTGTGTGTGTGTGTGTGTTTGTGTTTATCCACCAAGTTGTATTTACTAGAGGTGTGCTACGGCTCTCCGATCCCACCTGGTCTTTAATTGGCTTGCTTGTAGGTTCCAGAGCCCACTGCGCCGTCATATCTGATTTGATGAAGATTAAGCCACCCAAGAGGTGGCACGGGCATGAATAGCCCGTCATATCTACATTTAAAATGTTTACGAAGTGCCTCCACCACCCTCACTTCCCAGTGTTTTCTGTCACTCCGTAAACACATGTTTTCCCCTAACCAGAAGCGTATGAACCCAAGCAACCCACCAAACATATCACCGCCGTTGCTTAGAAAACATCAATAATAGGCTGCTATCATTTTTTTCTAATATGTCCTATTTTTGTTAAACAGATTGGTTGATTCCGTCAAAAGCCTTGACCTGTTTGTTGAGATGACGGGTTGTGACAGAATCCCAGTGAAGCAACCTCTTGCAAGACGCTCTTCAGTGCCTCCTCTCGTGTAATCCATCGCATTGTATACGGAATCAAAAAATCCACAAAAAATGCTACGCATCAGTATAAATTAAAAGCCTCGCAATATTGATGTTTTTCCATGCATTGGTCTCAATTAGGTTGGTTGCTTGATGCCGTACGGTTCAGAAGCAAACAGTTGCAATTGTTACGGAGTGACCAATACGGAGAGAGGGGGTTGTGCTGTGACAGGAGAAGCACATATGTCACGTTCCAAGCGGCTGGACCCCTCAGCCGCGAGAAACCTCGCAGCCGTGATTCTGCAAGAGCCGCGCGATCTGTTGTCCGGAGCAAGAACGGTGGAGGGCGGCGGACATCTGTCTCTCACAAGGTTTATGTCAAGGCTTCTCCAGCCGCCAAAAAATGCCATTTCACGGAGAAAGTTAATTGCGTTCCCATTAGCCTCGTCAGCAAACTGTTATGGACGGACGAAGTGGCACTTATTTCATAATTACAGGATTTTGTTGTTGTTGTTTGGGCAATGAAAAACGCAGCCAGCAGAACCCGGGAAGACGAACACAACTAATTATCAGGAGAAACCCGCTACGCCTGTATGACTTTGGAAGGGATATGAGCGCAAACAGCTGACATACGACGACAAGGTTTTGGGATACGACAATAAAGAACTGGGATACGAGGATAAGGAACTGGGATATGAGGACTAAGAGCCGAAATACGAGAACAATGAGTTGGGATATAATAAGGAGATGGGATATGAGGATGGCGTAAAGGAACGGTGCTCAACGGTTTGAACCATCAGGGATCGAACACCGACCCTGCAAGGATCAAAATCGTTATAACACATACGAGATTGATACAAGTTATTTATTTCGTCAAAAGTGACCAATCCGTCTTTGAGTTCCTTTGGTCCCACCAAGAATACACAAAGGAACACAGAAAAGAAGAGCCGAACAGTGGTTGGTAACTACAGTGTCATTGCTCTCCATTACTGGTAAAATCATAGAATCATTAATTGCTCAGCAAATGGTATCATTTCTTCACCATCATCGGCTAACATGTGATCGACAGTATGGTTTTAGAAAAGGCCGATCAGCTGCTGATCTCTTGCTAAATCTCTCTACTAAGTGGCATCAGTCACTGGATGAGTCCAAGATCAGCTGTATTGTTGCTCTAGATATAACAGGAGCCTTTGATCGGGTCTGGCACTCTGGATTAGTAGTGAAGCTTCAAGCACTAGGCATCTCAGGTCCCATCTTAGAGTTAATAAAATACTACCTTCAAGAACGAAGGTCTGCTCTCAATGAGCAGACTCTGTAAGCCACTTAATTGGTGGCAGCGTTCCACAGGGTAGTATGCTTGGCCCTCTGCTGTGGAATGTTCAATTCAAGGATCTACTTCATCTCATTCCTGAAGCTCAAGCCTATACTGATAACTATACTCTGACCGTTACATACAGAAAGGAGGAAATGCCAACTGCTGCAAGAATCATCAATCACCAACTTTCAGCAATTTCTACCTGGGGTAGGAGATGGCAGGTCACATTTGTGGCAGAGAAGACACAAGCGATGATAACTACACATGTTAAATCGGACAGGCTTGCAAATGGGTAACAAAACCCTCGAGTTCACAGATGAAATTGACATCTTGGGAATTAAGTTCGACTCTTCAATGATAATGACGAGCCACGTGCTTAACCTAGCTCAAAAGGCAGTCAGAAAACTTACAGCCATACGTCGCATCTCACACCACCTCGACAGCAAGGGCTACAAAACCTTATATGAAGCACAAGTTCGCTCTCATCTAGAGTATGCACCACCTTCCTGGATCGCCTGCCCCCCCCCCTCATTCATCAGACCATTGGACAAAGTAGAAAGACGGGCAAGAAGGCTCATCTCTAATATTGACCAAGTCTGGTGAGAACAGTCTGAACATAAAGCCTGCAACACCGTCGTGACGTTGTTGGTCTTACTGTTATGTACAAGGCCAGCATTCTTGAAGTGCCGCACTTGGCCCAACTCCGTAGACAACCAGTTGTTGCCACACTTGGCTCTCAACCTCCAATAGTCTTATACTGGAAGTGCCATTCTCAAGAACATCACTCCATCAGCGATCATTTACTCCAAGGCTGACTGGCACCTGGAATTTGTTCGCTCAATAGGTTGACACACGGGAGATCAGGTCACCTGATCACATGAAGGCTCTGGCACACAGTTGGCTACAGGCTCATTCTGTTCATTATAACATTGTTACCTAATGTTGTTAATAAATAAAGGCTATTCCTACCGATGTATACAACAGGCTCATGAAATAAATGGGTCTCTAGGAGTAGGTTTCAACTGAGCTGAGGTAGGAATACAGCTCTTGCTTGCAGTTTCACCAGGTACGTCACTTGACAGACCTTATGAACCCCTAGTCTTAGTTAAAAAAAAAAATACCCATCTGGAGGCGTAGTGTGACTGAGGGTAGGAACACGTGTTCCTACCCTCAGGTGTTCCTACCTTTCTACCTTTGGGAAGGTAGGAACTTTCCTACCATGGGAAGGGTGACGCCATAACAGGTATGGAGTTGCAGGTATGTATCACGTGTCAGAGACCATGGTTAGCCCCACCATCTTTCCTCACTGTGCAAAAGCCACGACCTTCCCACATAGTGACCTTCACATGACCTTCCCAGACACGACCTAAGCATGTTAATTCTCAGGTTCACTCCCACCACCACCACCTCCTCTACCACCGTGACGCCGTCACAGTTCACCAAGAAGAGGCATAAAGGAGAAGCAGCAGCAAAACTTTCTACACGGAACAAAATATCAAACTAGTAAGAAACATTAGAAAAAATAAGAAGAAAAGCTAAAGTATATTATGAAGTACGAATAGCCAAGCGAAGAAACCTCTTAAGTTTTTCAGGAATATCAAACAAGGAGTAGGGAGAAGACTGTGTCATTGAAACACTAGACAGGTCAGGTAACCTGACACCATCTCAAGGCGAGGAGGACAGGTTGACTAGCTTAGTGTCTGCCAGGGAGGAAGGTATTAAACATTTACAAACAGAAGAGGTCTGCAGAAAGTTACTGGAGGATCTTGACAAACTCCAGGAGTGGACAGACAAATGGTTGCTGGAATTCAATCCCAACAAGTGTAAGGTAATGGTGATGGAAAAAGGAGAGAGGAGACCAGAAGACATTTACGGCATAAGGAAAAGACAACTACAGAAACCAAAAAAAGTAGAAGGATTTTGGGGTGGATATACTTCCAACACCAACACCAGAGGCACACACAAACAGGACAACATCGGCAGCGTATGAGATGCTGCCAAATATAAGACCATCGGTTAGAAACCAAAATCAGGACTCCTTCAATGCAATCTAAACAACATTTATTATACCAATGCTGGAATATGCAGCACCGGTAAGGAATAATAAAACGTATTGAAAAAGTGAAAGGTTTGCAACAAGATCTAAATAGCTGAACAAAGAGTTAAGCTACGAAGATAGGCTAATGGAGCTAAACCTTATAACCCAAGAGGATATAAAAAACAAGAGGGATATGATTACAACATAAAAGATACTGAGGGGAATAGACACGGTGGACAAGGATTATCTTTTCAAATTTAGTAACAGTACGACGAGAGGAGATCGGTGGAAGATGGAAACTCAAATGAGTCAGAGAAATGTAAGGAAATAATCGTACTTTGTACGGATGGTCAGCGAGTGGAATGCACTGAAAGAATAAGTTGTGGAAGCCATCTTTATCCTCAACCTGGAGGCCAGACTTTGAAAGTCAGAATAGTTCAAATGGGACGCGAAAGCTGTAACAAGGCTAGTAGGTAGGGCACAAAGGGCTAGACTTTACTCCCCATAGACAATGATAGCCAAGTACTGTTAGGTAAATATCACCACCACCATCACCCCCCCCCCCTATCACCACTACCAGCTGCTACCCATCTTCCTACTACCACCACCACAACCAGCCACCCACCTAACCCTTACCACCACCACAACCACAACCAGCCACTTACCTCCCCCTTACCACCACCGATCACAACCAGCCACACACCTCCCCCCCTTACCACCACCACCACCACAACCAGCCACTCACCTCCCCCTTACCACCACCACCACCACCACAACCAGCCACCCACCTCCCCCTTACTACCACCACCACAACCAGCCACTCACCTCCCCCTTACCACCACCACCACAACCAGCCACTTACCTCCCCCTTACCACCACCACCGATCACAACCAGCCACCCACCTCCCCCTTACCACCACCACCACAACCAGCCACTCACCTCCCCCTTACCACCACCACCACCACAACCAGCCACCCACCTTCCCCTTACCACCACCACCACAACCAGCCACTTACCTCCCCCTTTCCACTACCACCACAACCAGCCACCCACCTCCCCCTTACCACCACCACAACCAGCCACCCACCTCCCCCTTACCACCACCACCACAACCAGCCACTCACCTCCCCCTTACCACCACCACCACAACCAGCCACTCACCTCCCCCTTACTACCACCACCACCACAACCAGCCACCCACCTCCCCCCTTACCACTACCACCACCACAACCAGCCACCCACCTCCCCCCTTACCACCACCACCACAACCAGCCACTCACCTCCCCCTTACCACCACCACCACCACCACACTCCACCGCCCCAATCCCCCAGCTGAGGACGACAAAGGCTTTTACCAGCGGCAACATTTTATGAGCGGGGCTGCACAACAGGGTGAAGGGCCGCCGCTGGAACAACCTCTCTCTACAACACTCTGAGAGCGGAGGTTCCTGGGGCGACTACTGCTTCCCTCCGCTGACGAACGAGGCCGCTTCACAGCCTTTCATTTAAGTGCTTCTATAATACCACATGGACCAGGGCTCATCGAGCATTTAAGTTTCCACTCACGAAACCTGTACATCTTGCCTTAATCATGGCGCCTTTGTTTACATTGATTAAATAGTTTACGAGGTCCGAAGCGCTACGATGTCCTTTATAACAATGGTGACCTTTCGTTGAGGACCACCTCGCAGCGTTTCCTACCTCGTAAACCGGTTAATGAATACATGACCTGAAACCTTGTGCGTCTTAGTGGCTTCGTAAGAATGAAAGAACACCGGTGTTCTGTACTCTCACAACCCCAGTGTACTGCTTGTATATCAATATATAAATACAGACTAAGTCGCCATGAACGAGGAAAGATGTAGAGGCTTCGTATGTGGAAACGTAACTGCTTGATAAATCCTGCTCCAGAAATTTACGTCAAAATAACACTGAATTTAATGCAGTGACATTATCGGGTAGACAAGCTTTTTTAACATTAACATAATTTACAATTTTCCTGATAATTTTAATTATCCTGGAAATGTTAAACTACTTTAAAGTGTGTTGTATGTTACTATTATGACAGGTTCATGGCCCCCGGTCGTGACAGGTATATGGCCCCCGGTCGTGACAGGTTCATGGCCCCCGGTCGTGACAGGTATATGGCCCCAGTCATGACAGATTCATGGCCCCCGGTCGTGACAGGTTCATGGGCCCCCGGTCGTGACAGGTTCATGGCCCCCGGTCGTGACAGGTTCATGGCCCCCGGTCGTGACAGGTTCATGGGCCCCCGGTCGTGACAGGTTCATGGCCCCCGGTCGTGACAGGTTCATGGCCCCCGGTCGTGACAGGTTCATGGCCCCCGGTCGTGACAGGTTCATGGCCCCCGGTCGTGACAGGTTCATGGCCCCCGGTCGTGATAGGTTCATGGCCCCCGGTCGTGACAGGTTCATGGCCCCCGGTCGTGACAGGTTCATGGCCCCCGGTCGTGACAGGTTCATGGCCCCCGGTCGTGACAGGTTCATGGCCCCCGGTCGTGACAGGTTCATGGCCCCCGGTCGTGACAGGTTCATGGCCCCCGGTCGTGACAGGTTCATGGCCCCCGGTCGTGACAGGTTCATGGCCCCCGGTCGTGACAGGTTCATGGCCCCCGGTCGTGACAGGTTCATGGCCCCCGGTCGTGACAGGTTCATGGCCCCCAGTCGTGACAGGTTCATGGCCCCAGTCGTGACAGGTTCATGGCCCCAGTCGTGACAGGTTCATGGCCCCAGTCGTGACAGGTTCATGGCCCCAGTCGTGACAGGTTCATGGCCCCAGTCGTGACAGGTTCATGGCCCCAGTCGTGACAGGTTCATGGCCCCAGTCATGACAGGTATATGGCCCCAGTCATGACAGGTATATGGCCCCAGTCATGACAGGTATATGACCCCAGTCATGACAGGTATATGGCCCCAGTCATGACAGGTATATGGCCCCAGTCATGACAGGTATATGGCCCCAGTCATGACAGGTATATGGCCCCAGTCATGACAGTCTTCTCCTGGAGAAGACTGCACCGACTGGTTCTACATATATCTACCTTAACATTAATATCTGAGAGAACAAAAGCAAAGGTTGATAGAGTGAAGCCTTTCGAATAGCTGTGAGTGTGACAAGCTCAAGCATGCTCGCTCTCACACACACGCACACACACACACACGCACACACACACACACGCACACACACACACACGCACACACACACACCTAACATGCTAATTGTCTACCACAGATCATCTAAATTAATTCAATGCCTAATCAACTGCGGTATAGCAAACAGGCAGCACCAACAGCATAACTGATCAGGTCACCAGTATACTCGACAGACAGAGAGGTAACAAGCACGGAACAAGGAATAAACCCTCCAGGCAAACACACACTCACCCCACCACCAACACAAGAAGCCAGAGCTCAACCCCTGCCACCACAACTAGGTGAGCACAGGTAAACAAAGAACCCAACAAGCCAGACAAAGGTAAACAAGGCAATTCCTGAGGGCCAACTCTACGTAACGAGGTGCTTTCTCCCCCCCTTCCCCCCCCCTACTTTCACACACGCCTTGATCAAGATGTCCGGGCCATAGAAAGTGTGGTGTGAACAACCCGTCCTCTCACCCAATACGTCACATTTTTTTAACGTAAACGACTGTCATTAAAAATGCACCGGACTTGCAGAAATTAAAGCCCCGTAACACTGACGGATTAGTATGGATAGGACTCTAAAGGGTAAGTGGGCTCGTACGGGTCTAGTTAGGCAAAAGGGATGTATTTTTTTTACGAACATAACATACTGAGAACGGGCTGGCGTGTAATGTTACCGGAGGAGAGAGACTGTGGGGTGTGCCTGTTGACTGCAACAAGCACACTTGCAATACTTGGCTTACCTGGAGAGGGTTTCGCGAGTTCTTCTACTTCCGAAGACCGACCTCGGCTTGCAATAACTTGGTTCAACAGGCTACCATATGCGTGATGGGGTTGTGGGAGTTCTTCTACTCCCCAAGCCCGGCCCGAGGCCAGACTTGACTTGTGAGAGCTTGGTCCACCAGGCTGTTGCTTGGAGCGGCCCGCATCGCAGCGGCCATCATAAATAATATATCAACCCGGATAAAATGCATATTGAGAAGACAGCAATCCTTTCAATATTGTAAAGACAACTAGTAAGGGAAGTGTCATAGAAGGCATGCTAAGCTTAGGCATGGCAGTGATAGTGTTGGTCTGTGGAACAGGAAGCTGCCCACTTACACAGCACGTGTTGTGCAGCTCCGAGACGCTCTTAAGAGTACTGGAGGAAGCAAGAGCGCAGTATAAGCCATCCTCCCCGGCCAATGTGGCGTTGGATTGCATGTTGCAATATTCCTCCTTGAGCATATTACAAGTCAACGAGCCTTTCTATACGCGCGCGACAACCACTTGGGAGTCCACCACGTGAGAGTCATGCGTGAGGGTGCCAGCAGCAACGTCCAACAGCCTGGTTGACCAGACCACCAGCCGCGCGGACAATGCTCTATATAACACACAGAAGGTAGCCGTTTATCTCCGCCGATAACACAGCTTCCGATAATTACAAGTTTTATTTGCCACTCCGTAAAAAATGCAACGAATTTTCCCCAACCGGAAACGTAAAAAAATAACTGTTTTGCCCAACAATTAACGTATGAACCCAAGCAACCCACCTAACCTAGCGAGGCAGATACAAAGAAACCGTCAATATTACGGTGGGTTAATTTTGAACAATACGTCATATTTTTAAGAGATTGGTTGATTCCGTAAACAAATGCGACGTATTAGTAAAGAAAACAGCTGGGAAAATGATGTGAGGTTATGTCTGTCATTACTGACAGACAGACAGAGATTGGGAGACGTGGAGGTCAATACGTCATAGACAGAACCGGTTGCTTTTCCAGCAAGCTGTGTTCAGTTTATTAAACCTAAACCTAAATATAAACTCTTAATATCGTCCAAACACACCTCACCTGTCAACCACATCTCAAGTACTCACTAGACACGTAGTAGTAGTAGTAGTAGTAGTAGTAGTAGTAGTAGTAGTAGTAGTAGGCATCCATCAGTCTCAGGAGATTATGGAGTTGCGCTCTGGAGTGGCCTCTCCAGGGCGCAAAGCCAGGGTAGGTTGATACGGAGGAGAAGCTGTTACCCATGCAGCATTTCAACCCCCCCCCCCTCCTCTCCACGGAGCCGAAAGTCTCCAATGGAAAGGCAAACGCCAATACGATTGGTTCCAGCGCCGTCGCAGGAACTGTGAGCTCAGGAGTTGACCTCGAAGTTGGTGAAAAGAGGCACAGGGACTCCATATCCGAGACCGCCGTGAACGGGACCGGGAAAGAACCACCCCATCAAGGGGTGGTGGACGACCCCAGCCTCCTGAAGCAGAGCCTGGGCCACACGACCCCCAGGAGGTGGAAGACCCGGGGGTCGGGACACATCCACACCCACTAAGTACTCACCACACACACCCATACACACTCACAGTTGAGAGGCGGGACCAAAGAGCCAAAGCACAACCCCCGCAAGCACAAATAGGTGAGTACACACACACACACACACACACACACACACACACACACACACACACACACACACACACTTTTTTAGTGTCAGAGTGGTTGACCAATGTAATGCATTAGGAAGTGATGTGGTGGAGGCTGACTCCATACACAGTCTCAAATGTAGATATGATAGATCCCAGTAGGCTCAGGACCCTGTACACCTGTTGATTGACAGTTGAGAGGCGGGATCATAGAGCGAGCTCAACCCCCGCAAGCACAAACAGATGAATACAACTAGGTAAAGACACACACACACATTAAGTACCCACCATTAATGTCCTGCCATATACAATAAGATTAATTAATATTAATGTATAAACATCAGCATTAACAACTAATAAAGCTCGAAAATAATACGTTTACAGTATTAACAATTAATTAGCAATAAAACAGCGTTGAAATGATTAATAAGCCAGCGAACTGAAGAGTGGGCGATGCCATACAATCACAACTTTGACGATACAATCACTACTAACATTACAATAACACAAGTTACTTTCCTAGAACCACCACTAGCAACAAACAAATTCTTGCCATATAAACGCCACTAAATGAAACAACTTGCCACATAATCATCACTAATTGCAATATAACCCATATTGCTAGAGCAAGGAAGTGACCCGATGACTATTATATTGGAGGGACATCACACTCCAGGGACATCACACCCCAGGGACATCACGCTCCAGGGACATCACGCTCCAGGGACACCACGCTCCAGGGACATCACGCTCCAGGGACATCACGCTCCAGGGACATCACGCTGCAGGGGCATCACACTCCAGGGACATCACGCTCCAGGGACATCACGCTCCAGGGACATCACGCTGCAGGGGCATCACACTCCAGGGGCATCACACTCCAGGGACATCACACTCCAGGGACATCATGTTGCTAGGACATCACGCTGCAGGGGCATCAGTCGAGGATGTTAGGCCTGCTAGGATGTAAAGACCATCACAGACCTGACGTCAGTGGACCATAAGACCATCACAGACCTGACGTCAGTGGACCATAAGACCATCACAGACCTGACGTCAGTCGACGATAAGACCATCACAGACCTGACGTCAGTCGACGATAAGACCAAGCATCGTTCACTGATAACTGTCACTCTTCCGTTCCCTTTACTGAAGCTCTGATAGACTTTATCAACAAACCTCATTAACTGCATCAGTAACTCCAGCAACATAACCACCATTACCCCTATCATCAACAACCCTTAATTACAATATTGACATCCTTAACGGCAACATCAATGCATGAGTGTGTGCATGCAGGCAGGTGGTCAGAGAAGCACGCAGCCCTCAAGCAGTGACACTGTGCACAAACGTCTCCACCAGACATTCACCCTGCGAGTCAGTGTGGCTACACGAAAGCAGTGTATCGTGAGAAGACGGTGACGCAACACTGCTTTACCGTGCATCTCTAGAGGGCAGTGAAAGCTAGGTAGGGGGAGGGAGGGAGGGTGTGTGGACGGTTATCTTACACCTGTGTGCTTGATAGAGCCCTGCATTCCTGTAGGTGTTGTGCTTGGTAGAGCCCTGCATTCCTTGTAGGTGGTGTGCTTGATAGAGCCCTGCATTCCTGTAGGTGGTGTGTTTGGTAGAGCCCTGCATTCCTGTAGGTGATGTGTTTGGTAGAGCCCTGCATTCCTTGTAGGTGGTGTGTTTGGTAGAGCCCTGCATTCCTGTAGGTGGTGTGTTTGGTAGAGCCCTGCATTCCTGTAGGTGATGTGTTTGGTAGAGCCCTGCATTCCTTGTAGGTGTTGTGCTTGGTAGAGCCCTGCATTCCTTGTAGGTGGTGTGCTTGATAGAGCCCTGCATTCCTGTAGGTGGTGTGTTTGGTAGAGCCCTGCATTCCTGTAGGTGATGTGTTTAGTAGAGCCCTGCATTCCTTGTAGGTGGTGTGTTTGGTAGAGCCCTGCATTCCTGTAGGTGGTGTGTTTGGTAGAGCCCTGCATTCCTGTAGGTGATGTGTTTGGTAGAGCCCTGCATTCCTTGTAGGTGGTGTGCTTGATAGAGCCCTGCATTCCTGTAGGTGGTGTGTTTGGTAGAGCCCTGCATTCCTTGTAGGTGGTGTGTTTGGTAGAGTCCTGCATTCCTGTAGGTGGTGTGTTTGGTAGAGCCCTGCATTCCTTGTAGGTGGTGTGCTTGATAGAGCCCTGCATTCCTTGTAGGTGGTGTGTTTGGTAGAGCCCTGCATTCCTTGTAGGTGGTGTGCTTGATAGAGCCCCACATTCATGTAGGTGGTGTGCTTGGTAGAGCCCCACATTCTTGTAGGTGGTGTGCTTGATAGAGCCCCACATTCCTGTAGGTGGTGTGCTTGGTAGAGCCCCACATTCCTGCAGGTGGTGTGCTTGATAGAGCCCCACATTCCTGTAGGTGGTGTGCTTGGTAGAGCCCCACATTCTTGTAGGTGGTGTGCTTGATAGAGCCCCACATTCCTGTAGGTGGTGTGCTTGGTAGAGCCCCACATTCCTGCAGGTGGTGTGCTTGATAGAGCCCCACATTCCTGCAGGTGGTGTGCTTGATAGAGCCAAACATTCCTGTAGGTGGTGCAAATTGCTCCTTGGCCTCATATCCCAACTCTTAGTGCTTATATCCCAGCTCTTAGTGCTCATATCCCAGCTCTTAGTGCTCGTATCCCAACTCTTAGTGCTCATATCCCAACTCTTAGTGCTCGTATCCCAGCTTCTTGTCTTCATATCCCTTTCGCATAATATATAGTTCCACTGGCTTAGTACTCTCCTAATAATTACCTTACTGGTATATAGTTCATATAATTGTAAACCTTGGAAATAGTTTCGTTCAGTGCGTAATGACAAGTTTACCTGTATACCAGTCCTAGTCTCCCTTGAAATAGAAAGAAATTACCATCTGTGAGGCTAAGCATTTCCCTCATCGTCTGACAACGTGATTCGGTCTTCCTATCCAATGTGCCCCAAAGTGGAGGCGACGTAATATATATTGTGGGAAGAATTGACGCATCATCTTACGAAACCTGTACATCTTTTATTTATGGCACCTTTGTTGTCATTTATTGAACAGTTTACAGGCCTGGAAACTTCACAATCCAAGGTTATTGTTATAAACAATCTCCTAGTGCTCCAGAGGTCACAAAGTGTTTAATAAATGTAAGGAAAACCGCCTTGATTATGGAAGGATGTAGAGGTTTCGTAATTGGACTCGTTTATGGTCGACTCCTGGACCTTGTCTCACCCAAGTACCGCCGGATGGGTAATATGCAACATGTTCTCTTGAGCTGACACTACGTAAAAAATTACAACCGTTTGACCTAACTAGAAGCGTACGAGCCCAAGCAACCCACCTATCGAGGCTGATGCATAGAACACGTCAATATTGCCGTGTTTTATCTGCTATAAACACGTCTGATTTTGGACAGATTGGACGATTCCGTAGAAGATGCGAGGCATTAGAAGGGGTCGTGATGGTGGTGAAGGGTGAGCGTGCTGACCACACTGTTATCTTGAGTTATCTTGAGTTACCCACCACTGTCATGGCGGGTAATGACTGCCATCTCCAGGGTGTGGTCACGGCGCCGCCTCCCACGACCACACCCTCCCCCCACTCACTGTCAACGACCCCCTAACGATGTGCACCGGTGAACAACTCCCACAACCGGCCGCTAACAACCCGACTACTTCACCGACCGTCTGCAAGAGGCTGCCCACAATCACCTGCCAAGAATCGGCCGGTCGGTCGTAGCACAGTGGTCTACGTCTTCGGTTCACAACCGAGGGTACTAAGTTTAATACCCACGCAGTTCAGAAACAGTTGGGCACATTTCTTTTTACCTAATGCCTACGTTCTCCTAGCAGTTTACAGGTATCACGGAGTTGATGACTGCATCCTGAGTAAGGTCAGTGGTTGGCCTTGAGGGATCTGTCACCTGATGCCTCTGTTCTCCTAGCAGTAAACAGGTACCAATGAGTTAGGCAACTGTTATGGGTTGCATCCTGGGAAGCCCGTTGACCAAGGAGACTGCTTTCAGTCCCGTGAAAGATAATTAAATATATTAAAATCATATAGAAATGTAATATATTAAGCTGTAGGCCCAATGTTGATGCTTGTCCTTACTGTTCAACCTATCCTATCCTAACTAGGTCCAACCCGTTCTCGCAAATTCGTAAAGTCAATATTGACTTATTAACTACGTGCATAGGTGATATACTAAACATAATAGATACCCCTAAAAAGATTCATAGAAAACACCGACCTTACCTAACCTTGTTAGTATCTTAAGATAAGCATCTTGTTGCTTCGTAATTACAATTATTACTTAACCTATTATAGGTTAGGTAATAATTGTAATTAAGAGGCAATAAGATGCTTATCTTAAGATACTAACAAGGTTAGGTAAGGTCGGTGTTTTTTATGAATCTTTTTAAGGGTATCTATTATGTTAAGTATGTCACCTATGCACATATTTAATAAGTCAATATTGACTTATTAAATTTGCGAGAACGGGTTGCTAGGTCACACCTAACCTAGCCATGCCTAATATAATTAAACCTATCCATACCTAATATAACTAAAACTAGCCATACCTAATATAACTAAACGTAGCCTATCTATAACCTTAACTAACCAAACCTAGCCAATCCAAATCTAACCTAACGTAACCAAACCAGAAAAAACCTAACCTATCTAGTCAAAAATTATTGTATCTATACCTGAAGTGGACGGAATGTACTAAACCTGTGCTGTTGTGTACACAAGCAATTCACGTTTTGCAACAAATTCAAGAAGGAAGGCATCACGAAATCTAACAAATTACTAGGTCTAGTATAGTACGTATATGCACTATATTAGGCCTAATATTTCTATGTTAAACATGGGATTGTTTTTTAGGCCTAGGACATGTTAGGTTGATTGGTTAAGGTGTTGCCGTTTTTGGTGTTTTTTACTAAACTTAGTAAAAAAACCCCGGATGATTAGGGAACAATATTACATATTGTGATCATTCCACAGTCACTAGGTACTATTATTCTAACCTGTCGTCCAAAAATTATAGTAGCATTTATAACTAAAGATGGAAGCACAAAATATGTACGTTTGAACCCAAAAGAGAGACCACTATTTGTACTTTTAACTAAAACGTAGCCTATAACCCAGCGGACGAGAGAGGTTAGAGAGGGCCTGACTGTACACAATAAAAACTTTTTTACAAAACTATGTTTTGCTTATTCCATCCATAGAAGCTACAGGCTTTATTCATTAGTTTTGGATGACGGATACTGTCATTATGGCGGAGTACACTACCAGCCTCAACCAGTGCTGAAGCCTCAACTTGAAATCTCCTTGGTCGATTATTTCCAGGAAAATTATGAACTTACATTGAACTTTATGCAAATTGTTTCCCGGGGGAGGGAATGGAGGGTTGTGAAGGTGCTTATCAGTTTTGTGGTTGAGGACGAGTGGTCTGGCTCTTGGCCCTGACTCCTAGTTAACATTTGTGGAAAACTTTCCAGCAACATTATAGCATGTCATAGTAATGGTCTATGAAAGCACAAAGGCATGGCTAGTTATAGAACAAGCCAAGCTCTCTGGAGGTAGCGTGTCAAGTCAGCATATTACGACTATTTTGTGACCAACACATCCCAGGAAGGCCTCCATAAATGAATCAATAAAGATATTTAATTACATCTAACAGCTATAAGCCTATCATGGTAATACTTCAGGAAGTTCAAGTTGCTTTATTTGCCGCTTTTTAACATCCGTGGACCTGCATGATGGTGTCAACTGCACGTACAATGTGTAAAAAAAGCAGGACACACTATTTACGTGATAAAAAAGTGTGTGGACAGCGCCACAGCTGCGACGCCTCACACCCTCCTACACACAAGTAAACATTGCTCCTCCACCATGAGGATATCCCAGGAAGGTCAAGTTGCTTTATTTGCCGCTGTTTAACATCCGTGGACCTGGATGGTGGTGTCAACTGCAGGTACAATATGCATAACAAGCAAAACATTCGGTTTAAAGTGTTTTAAGTGTGTTGCCAGAGTGAGGATACTGACACCACAGCAGCATCGTCTTCCCCTCCCTCACACAGTGAGGACCCACGAACCAGATTCACGAAGTAGTTGCGCAAGTACTTACGAAAGTGTACATCTTTCCTCAATCTTTGACGACTTTGGCTACATTTATTAAAACAGTTTACAAGCATGAAAACTTCCCAATCAACTGTTATTGTTATAAACAGCCTCCTGGTGCTTCGGAGCTTATTAAGTGTTCAGTAATTATAAACAAGGCCGCCAAAGATTGATACAAGATGTACAGGTTCGTAAGTACTTGCGTAACTGCTTCGTGAATCTCGTCCCAGGACAGTGATGCCACAGCTGTGTCCTATCCCGCCCTCACACACACAGTAAACAATACTCTGCCACAACACCAAGACACTTTATTTCAAATGTTTTAAGTGTATCTTCATATAAACTGTGAGTGGAGTGAAAACAACGCCTGAAGCTAGAAGCCGACACAGTCAACACCGCCGTTCCAACAACACTAGTAAACAACACTACAAGTTCTATAAGAGGGCTCAAGTCTTAGTGCTATAAACTATATATCTGCTGCCTCTAGCACCTCATTAAATTACACTACTATACACAGAAGGATAACATGTATTCTTTAGATTAGACTATATTTCCAGTTTCTAGATTTGCTATCTATTTATAATGCCTCTCGATTAAAACATGCTGTATTTATCTATCTAGTCCATGCCTCTTAAAATCTCGAATGTTGTGATTATGTCTCAGTTGTCAGCTTTTCCAATAAAGTTATATAACAGATTCGCGGCATCTCTCTCAAACTTCCAAACTTTCTTTTAATACTTTACAAGCGTAGGGTTGCACGCAGGTGCTGCGTACTCCAGGAAGAGAGGCACCATTTAGCAATCTGCATAATGACTTCTCAAGTTTCCCACAAATCATTATATTTGTCCCTCTAATAAGCCGCTGATGATTTCTTGTTAATATGTTTTAAAATTCAAGTTCATCAAGTTATATTCATACACGTTTGTACGTTTATAATCGAGTTAACATACATTTACAGTTCGTTATTTACCAAAGAGAAAGTTATATTCAAAGACTAACATTACAATTTTACGCTGTATAATCTAGATTTTGAGGTTACATTTATTAAATCATTACAGTTGTAGCTGAAGTGAACAGGTGCACAAGCCATATACAAATAATCAGCTTATTTGAACGACCCCCTTCCTAATTATATATCACAAAACTGGAATGTCCAAACCTAGGTTTAATTTTTTTATTCTAATGTTCTGAGTGACTGGACACTGTATTAACAAATTATGTTGCATTAATCATGCATGCAAGAATTACAGCCTACTATAACGATCAATTACATAGTTTACGTTATCAGAGCTTTAAATACTGATCAATACTGGATAGTATTGATCGGTCCTGTACACATGGTTACTGGGAGAGGAAGGAGAGGGGGGAGGGGGGGGGGTGATCCATCACAGCATCACCGTGTAGCCATCCACATCCCTTGCAGTCATTAATGTCATCAATGGTCATCAATGTCACCAATGGTCATCAATGGTCATCAATGTCATCAATGGTCACCAATGGTCATCAATGTCACCAATGTCATAAAAGTCACGAGTGTCTGAGAGGGAGCAAGAGTGTGAGTGAGTGTGTGTGAGTGTGTGTGTGTGTGTGTGTGTGTGTGTGTGTGTGTGTGTGTGTGTGTGTGTGTGTGTGTGTGTGTGTGTGTCCGAGCGTCTGCATGGGGAGTCGAGAGCCGTATATAAGAGAGAGAGCCTCGCTGATAGCCATCACAACCCATCGTTCCTCTTCGCCAGACGCAACGGGACCTCTCCCTCTCCAGTCATGTTCAAGGTTAGACTGTAGCCACCCACCCTCACCATACTCAGGTGAAGGTGAGGTGCTGTAGCTTCACGCTCTTCCTGTTAAGGTGTGACACTGTACCTCACACTATCACTGAAGGTGAGGTTCTGCATTATCATGTTTTACGACCCGCGGTGAAATACCGAACTATCACTATCACTTTGCGAAGGTAACATTCTGCGCCTAAATTATTGGAATCGTCTCAAAGCTCTCCAAATATACCCACTAGAAATACGACGGGAGAGATGTCAAATAATATACACTTGGAAAATACTGGAGGGCCAGGTCCCAAATTTACACAGTAAAATAACAACATACTGGAGTGAACGATATGGAAGAAAATGCAGAATAGAACCAGTGAAGAGTAGAGGTGCCATAGGCACAGAGAACACTGTATAAACATCAGAGGTCCGCGGTTGTTCAACTTCCTCCCAGCGACTGTAAGAAATATTGCCGGAACAACCGTGGACATCTTCAAGCAAACACTAGATTTTTTTCTTCAAGAAGTACCGGACCAACCGGGCTGCGGCGGCTATGTGGGCCTGCGGGCCGCTCCAAGCAACAGGCTTGGCTTGAAAATTCGATGGCCTATTCACCATGGGCTGGCATGATGGCTTGTTGGTCTTGAATTTTTACTTCGCGGCAGGAGGCTAGCCAGTGTTAGGGCGGATGGCTGTTGTCCTGGCTTAAGTGAGGAGTCCTCGTCGTCGGCTGGTTCAGTTACTGGTACTGGGGCCCACGCTCACTAAGAACTCTCGGGCCCTGGGGCCAGATTCACGAACCAGTTACGCAAGCACTTACGAGCGTGTACATCTTTCCTCAATCTTTGACGGCTTTGGTTACAAATATTAAATAGTTTACAAGCTTGAAAACTTCCCAATCAACTGTTGTTATTGTTATAAACAGCTTCCTGGTGCTTCGGAGCTCATTAACTGTTTAATAATTGTAAACAAAGCCGTCAATGATTGAGAAAAGATAAGACAGGTTCGTAAGTGCTTGCGTAACTGCTTCGTGAATCTGGCCCCTGGTTGGTGGTTCTCTGGGCCCTTCAACAACTCAAACCACTGGCTGGTTGTGGGACCCACGGTTACTGAACCCACGGGCCCTCAGCCTGGTTCTATGGGGCCCTCTATCAACTAAATGTCCTGTACGTTAATATGTTTAAAAAAAACTTACGAATAACGACTTCTATAATTTAAAAAATATATTTATTTCAAATTAAGATTCCTCAATTTAAATGTTAATGTTCTCAGTTTGTTGATTTAAAGGTTCCAGCATTGTGTTGAATACTTGGGCACGTCCAAGTGTGATCACATTACTTTTAATAATTAGATTAAATATTGTGCATACAATTTAAGTGTGAAATATTAGAATATATTCATATATTCTAATAAATTAAAAATGTATAAAAGTAAACTATTGGTCCATAGTTGCCCATAATGGCCCCATATGAGCAACTTAAATTTACACACACCCACATATATGTCTAACCTACGCTTGAAACAATCCAGCGATCCGACGTCGATTATGTTACCCGATACATAATGCACACACTGAGCTGTGGGAGGGGGAGCTCTTAGCCTACACACACTGAGCTGTGGGAGGGGGAGCTCTTAGCCTTCACACACTGAGCTGTGGGAGGGAGGAGCTCTTAGCCTACACACACTAAGCTGTGGGAGGGGGAGCTCTTAGCCTTCACACACTGAGCTGTGGGAGGGAGGAGCTCTTAGCCTACACACACTAAGCTGTGGGAGGGGGAGCTCTTAGCCTTCACACACTGAGCTGTGGGAGGGGGAGCTCTTAGCCTTCACACACTGAGCTGTGGGAGGGGGAGCTCTTAGCCTACACACACTGAGCTGTGGGAGGGGGAGCTCTTAGCCTGCACACACTGAGCTGTGGGAGGGGGAGCTCTTAGCCAGAAAATAAGAGACAGAACAGTTCTGCTTCTCTGCCCTCAAAGTCTAATGTATAAACAAAATACAATTAAAGATGATAATAAGTTTCCTGTAGGAACTGATGTTTGAACATTCAATATAATGTTAGCAGACTTATTATAATAATCCAGGGACAATTATTTTTATCCTATAACATATTCAATAACTTGTACCATTAAACATGTCATTTTATGTATAATTAATGTATTAAACATGGCCCCACTATATGATTTATATATACATATCTAAAATAAACATTAAATATTCAGATTCCATTATATTTAATAATATAATTATAAGTGTAGTCTCATGTTGCTTGAATTTTCGTAAAACTTTGTTTTGTTTACCTGTAGTTTGTTTCCAGAGTTGTTCTACTCCACCAGCCCCAACCTGAGGCCAGGCTTATCTTGTGAAAATTTGATCTAAAAGGCTGTTGCTTGTAGCGGGCCGCATGTCCCCATATCCGCTACCAACCCGTTCTCGCACTTTCTTATAGTCAATATTGACTTATTAAATACGTGCATATGTGACATACTAATTTATTATGAATATCTTAGTTTACCTTGAAAGCTTCATAGAAAACACCGACCTTACCTAACCTTCTTAGTATGTTAAGATAAGCATCTTATTGCTTCGTAATTACAATTATTACTTAACCTATACCTATAATAGGTTAAGTAATAATTGTAATTACGAAGCAATAAGATGCTTATCTTAACATACTAAGAAGGTTAGGTAAGGTCGGTGTTTTCTATGAAGCTTTCAAGGTAAACCAAGATATTCATAATAAATTAGTATGTCACATATGCACGTATTTAATAAGTCAATATTGACTATAAGAAAGTGCGAGAACGGGTTGCCGCTACAGCCCGGCTGGTAATGCACTTGTTTGGGGTTCACTGGTGCATTTATGTTTCAACCATTGTATCCGGAGCAGGTGGCGTGTGCAGTAATGGTGGTGGGCATTGTGGGGGGCATGCCGCGCCCTGATGGGCCCCCTATATACGGACCCCCTTCCTACCCGGCGCCACACCCACAGTCACTTTATAAAGAGGTATGGACCGTGCAGAAGTCGGGCTCACCATAGCCCGTGCTACTTGGAACTTTTTGTTCCCAGTAGATGAATCTTAAACAACAACAAAATGTGCAGAAGCTGCCAAACACAGCCTGGCTAGTTAATATGTTAAGTGGTGGGGAGCAAGGGATTTGAACATGTCTTAGAAACTAAATGTTATCATTTATATTCCCAGTAAAATTACTATAAACCAATGACGTATTTAGTCAACGTGAGTCGTGTTTAATTTTGTTAAATGACTTGTATTTGCCAATACAAGTCTCACTACTCCAATAGTTAGCTTATTAACTTTGGTTACAGCTATAGACGTGTTCACTCCAGCCATAACTGTCATGATTTGTGTAAATCACTTACGGATAATGACTCACTAACCACATATCTGAATATATAGGATGTGACCGTTTCAGACCGTCCTTGATAACGGTCCAAGAGGTCGTGATAACGGTCCAAGAGGTCGTGATAACGGTCCAACAGGTCGTGATAACGGTCCAAGAGGTCGTGATAACGGTCCAACAGGTCGTGATAACGGTCCAACAGGTCGTGATAACGGCCCAACAGGTCGTGATAACGGTCCAACAGGTCGTGATAACGGTCCAACAGGTCGTGATAACGGTCCAAGAGGTCGTGATAACGGCCCAACAGGTCGTGATAACGGTCCAAGAGGTCGTGATAACGGTCCAACAGGTCGTGATAACGGTCCAACAGGTCGTGATAACGGTCCAACAGGTCGTGATAACGGTCCAAGACGTCATTCCCTTTATATTCAGATGTGTGGTTTGGATGCCTGATGTTCAGCCTCGTTATTGTGACTTCCTCTCAACTTTAGAGTACAGCTTCAATATCAAAATCTAAGCATCTGTTCCCTGCTGTTCGGCGACACTGTCTTCATGGCTCTCACAAGCCATCAATCATGCCACCGGTTTATAACACTTTTCAAAGGTTTTTAATCAGCATATCCGTGTATTTGATACAATGTACAATTATTGTGTTGCACAGTGCAACATTCCCAGAATATCCAGCATCAGAGCGAAGTCAAGATCCGAGATGCTCTCACATGCGGAGAATTTCAGCCCCGTCACAATAACGGGGCTGAAACAACCCAACCAACGCATTAAACGAGAAGGACCACATTTCGGTCCAGGACGGATGGAAACGTCGTCACTATATAATATATATGTGGGTTGGGTTGTTTGCTTCAAGTAACGTTTAGATTAGAACGTGAAAAAGATGAATTTCAAAAGATGACGACATTTTGATGGATAGATGGATATATAGATGATGGATAGATTTATGGATAGATGAATGGATAGACACCAAATATTCAATATATAATGAGCCAGCCAGGCGACTTTGACTGGGACCACCTGGCTTCTTGCAGGTTATCTTTCCACGATTCCGTGGATCAATGTTCCCGCGGACCGGTCTCTGACCACTTGGTTAGTGTGCTAGTCAACCAGGCCGGGTCCGGGTTCGATCCCCAATGATCCAATTAAATGTCTGGGTACCGGGCCACCTCTTTATCCTCATATCCAAGCTCCTTGTCCTCACATCCCCCTTCCAAGTGCTACACAGTTACGCTGGCTTAGTGCCGCCTCCTCCACTACTAACATTTCAGTGCATACTAAGAGTTATGAACCTGTTGCAGGAGCCGAAGCCATACGCCTTCGACTACGGCGTGCAGGACACCTACACCGGCGCCAACTTCGGCCACACTGAGAACTCCGACGGGAAGGCTGTGAAGGGCTCGTACTCCGTGGCGCTTCCCGACGGACGCGTCCAGACCGTCAACTACGTCGCCGACCATGTCAATGGTTTCCAGGCCGAGGTCACCTACGAGGGCCAGGCGGTCTATCCCGAGCACAAGCCTGGCTACAACAAGCCCGCGCCTAATGTCTACCCTCAACCCGCTCCTCCTGTCTATCCTCAACCCGCTCCTGTCTATCCGCAACCTTCACCATCCCCATACGCGTAACACCGGACCTTCCCGCGTAGATACTCCCTGAAAGCATGGAGATCCATCCCCCCCCAAAGGTCAGCAAGCAACCTTTGGTCTGGTTGTACAGGGGTCAAACAACGAAGGAACAGTGCCCAATCGTCCAGTCCTTACGAAGATTCGAACCAGTCATTTCGTTTGCAGGGTGAGGCGCTGACCACAATACCCAGTGTCACAAGACAAAATGTTTAGGGTAACTGCATTACTCTGTTGTGTACACATCCTGGGTGTGTGTACGTGTGCATTTTAATTATTTAAAATGTGAATGTTTGTATATATTTTATATATGTGCGTTTTGACGTGCGTGCACAAGTTGAATAAAATGTTTTATATGGCATAATAATGACATGTTTGCTTACTGACAAAGGTCAACCCTCCCACTCTTATCATACTTACCCAATTACACATTCTCTAATTATTCATCCATTAACTTCAGTCCTCATTGACCATCCACTTAGACTGGTCAACAGGGCGACAGCCTCGCTCCTTGCAGGTCGGCATTCGATCCCCGAGTATCCAAGTGGTTCCTTCCCCCTGTCCTACACCCAGAACCTTGTCCTCGTATTCCTTGCACGTGGTACATAGACGTACTGGCTTAGCGTTTTCTCCTCACGATTAATACCCAACCACTTGGGATGAACGGTAGAGGGACGGCCTCGCTTCATGCAGGTCGGTGTTCAATCCCCGACCGTCCAAGTGGTTGGCCATCATTCCTTTCCCCCATCTCATCCCAAATCCTTATTCTTCAGCCCGTCCACATAAACAAAGACCAAAGTCCATTCCATGTACCCGCCAAACCCGCCTGTTTATGAGTGAAAACGGTTTACACACGACACTCAACTGATGACGTCCGAACACTTCCGGAACAAGTGCTTCACTGACGACTTGTGTTCGAACCACAACGCTGTAAATGCTTCACCCACGTACTACAAATACAAATAATCGCCAACAGAACCTAAACACCTAACCTAACCTATGCCTAAATATGCACAATATGCTAATATATAATAATAATTTATATGACAAAATTCCTATTTTGAATGAACAGCATGTTAAGATTGTTGAATGCGTCTTTGGGGTCGACCGCTGGATGGAATTGTCTGAGGTCAGGTTGTATTCTCTTATTTCTTTAAATAGGACCTATGGAACCGGCTTTGACTTTCTCCTATAGAGTAGCAATAGTCAGTAACACTGTAACCAAGCGGTAAATACGTACCTGGGAGTTAGTCAGCTGTCACGGGCTGCTTCCTGGGGGTGGAGGCCTGGTCGAGGACCGGGCCGTGGGGACACTAAAGCCCCGAAATCAACTCAAGATATCCTCAAGATATTACCAATAGTCCAGTCCGTCCTGGACACTCACGACTTAGCATTGGACCAGGACAGGAGCGAAACGTCGTCGCTTCTCCATCTTCTGAGTTGTGGTTTTGTCATCTCAAGAGATCCTCTTTCTTTCCCTTGTTAGAGCCGACACTGGTACCTGTATTGATCAAGGTACCTATAGCGGTCAACCCACTCAAGTGTTTCACCATTAATTTGCAGTTCTTCGTTTTCTGACTTCTTGTAAGGGTATGCTTTTATCTTTTTTGTGGAGTGAGAAACCGAGTTGAACACATTTCCTTCCAAGAAGTTGAATGGACTTTGTTGACCAGACCACACACTAGAAGTTGAAGGGACGACGACGTTTCGGTCCGTCCTGGACCATTCTCAAGTCGATTGAATGGACTTTATTTTTCACAAAGGCTTCAATCAGGACATCAGCTGCATATCCCACCAGGTTGTTTCTTCCGGAAATTCAAAATTAACAATGTCGTTCGTAAGGATTTTGAATAGTGTGGGACTTGACATTCCTCCTTCAGTGGGTCTTAAATTCCCTATTAATTCTTCTCGAGACTGCTCCGTTAAGAGACCTTCGCTCCTCTCCTTGTGAGGTGCTCTTCAGTCCGTTTCATGAGTCTGCTTATGTCTGCAGGGAGGGAGGAGGAGGATGCTGCATCACTCCACTTGTGTATTAGTGCCTCAGCCTTACCCTGGGGGTCTTTGTGAGCCTCTGGCCGGGTTCTGCCCCCCTTAGCATATCTGAATTTTTTTGCCCACACTTGTCTTGCAGATGTTTCTCTTCCAATGGAGCTAGTGAAGTCAAGCCGTTGTCTTCGTTCTATAATCTTCTCTTCCCTGGCTACTTACCTGGAGAGGGTTTCGGGAGTTCTACTTCCCGAGGCCGGTCAAGAGTTTTAAATAACTCTTAGGATTCTCTCAGCGGGATGTCTCCGGTGCTCTCTGCTCATGGTCAGAACACCTGCATACACCGTGTTTATGTCACCAGATTCATACCATTTTGGGTTTCTTCTCTCGAACCATCCTCCAGCAGTTTGTAATCAAGTGATTTATATTAGTTCCTGTTGTCAGTGACAGGAAGCCTCGTCCTTAAACTATATCTTCCTCTCCCTCCCTCCCTCCTCGTCCTTTCTCATCCTCACATTCGAGCTTCCTCCCTTCCTCTTACTCGTCCTTCTCCTCCTCTCTCCCTTCCACGCGTCCTTCTTCCTCCTTTCCACTCATCCTTCCTCTTCCACTGTTCGCCCTACCTCTTTATTTTTTCCAAGCATTCACTTTTCCTCATTCTCCCTCTCTATCAGCTCTCCATCCCACTTCTCTGCTCCTCACTATCATCCTCTTCTCCGCCCCCTCTCTTCTACACCTTTATTCGCCACCTTCCCGTCTCCTTTCTCCTCCTCTCACAATCCAATCTCCCTCCATCTCTATAATCCTCTTTCCGGCATTCTATTCTCTCTTTCATCCCTCCATACCCGTCCCATACATTCCTCCCTCCCTCCCTCCCCCACCCCCCCTCTCTCTCTCCCTCCCCTCCACCTACCCTCCCTCTACTCTGCCCATCCATTGTACAAGCACTCGCCTCCATCCCCACTCCTTCATTATCCAGCGCAGGACAGCTCTTCTCCATCACTACTACACGGCCCCCGTCGGTGTCTGGTGGGAGGGAATACACCGTCCCTGGAAGGGCCGCCCCATCCCCAGACATCGTCCTTGGAAGGGGCCCCCCGACACCGTTACCTTAAGGTGCTTCCGGGGCTTAGTGTCCCCGCGGCCCGGTCGTCGACCAGGCCTCTTGAGAAGGGGCCGTCCCTGGAAGGGGCCCCCCCAGCACCGTCCCAGGAAGGGGGGCCCCCCCCCAGACACCGTCCCTGGAAGGGGCTCTCCCAGACACCGTCCCTGGAAGGGCCCCCCCCCAGACACCGTCCCTGGAAGGGGGCCCCCAGACACCGTCCCTGGAAGGGGGCCCCCCCCAGACACCGTCCCTGGAAGGGCCCCCCCCCCCCAGACACCGT